>NC_142738.1:22555000-22765000 GCF_051943395.1 Hippocampus bargibanti | reverse complement strand
CCAGTTTATTTTAAACGACAAGGTTACTGCTCCACCACTGGCTTCCATTTTTGGCCTTAATCAAATTCACTGACTTTAGGTCTCTGAAAACAATAATAATTAGTCAAGGTCAAATCTTGTGTCTTATCAGGAACGGCTGGATCAGCAACATGAGCTTCGCCATCCTCAGACACACACACCATGAGAACTGTGCTGTGAACATGACCGGTTTAATCATTAGTCCTCGTGATGACCTAAACGAAAGTCTTGATGTTTACTGCTATAATGAAACAGGTTGGTGTTTATGCACGATTTTTCTTCTAATAATTTAGAATGTTATTCATATTCATAATCTGCATCTTGATTATTATCTTTGATTTCCATCTCAATTTTTATTTTGTCTTTTTTGTCCACGTGCTAGCTGGGCCCAATATCAACTGTGAGAAGGCATTTGAAGAAAATGAACAAAGTAAGAACAGTCACCCATGGATGCACCTGCGTTGAAATGATACACAAAAATATGTCTGTCACATAATTTCAATCATGTAAAATTCTTAAAACATTTGATCAGCTACATTTCAATCTACTTGAATTTGAAAGAATAATGAAGTGCAATTAACACGAGGAAATTGTGTTAAGTATACGTTTGGTAATAATTAAACACAATACACATAGGTACTATCCTGTTTGGAAATAATTTTAACTATGGTCAATAAATGTAATAAACTCTGAAATTATACGACATTACTTGTCAAAGTTGTTGACCATGACAAAAACACGATTTAAACGCAGCATACCATCCAAATTATTTTGGATTAACATTAACTTTTCCACAGTTTAAAATCCAGGATGAGATTGCATTTCATGGGCATGTAGGAAAGTCATTTCATATCAATGTTAACAGTCATATCATGTTTTGTGTTTTCTCTTATCTTAATGTATGTTTTTTATTTGTCTATTTATTTATTATTTTATTGTTATTCTATTTGTTTTCATTTTTATTTTATTTTAATGGCTGATTTTCACTTAGTCTCTAAGTCTGAGCAAAAAAAGAATACAATAGTAACACAGTGTGTGTCCCAATTTGGGTGGCGGGGGAGCTGGAGACTATCTCAGATGACTATAAGCACACTTCTGTAGACACCATTCACACTTTTACACTATTGAGTCTTAAACTCTTTGTTGGAATGCCTTGTGAAATGCCTACAAGCACGGGGAGGCATGGAGGCTTCTCACAGGGGTGCATGAGCTGAGATTCAAATAAAGAAGATAACAAGTCTGAAACAAAACATTTTATTTATATGCACCTTTCAAAACTCTCAAGGTCACTTTACAGCCACTTTCTGTTTGTCCTCAAATTACTGTCAATTTGTCAACTTACCACAATTCCTGTTCTCATTATTTTTTCAGTTAATTCTCGCAGCTGCAGCTATGCCGGCGTGTTTATTATCGAAGGTGAAGCCCGTCACTCTCTCACCTTTGAGAATGCCCAAAAGATGTGCAAGCAGCTACAGACGACAATGGCAACTCCAGAACAAGTCGAAAGGGCCTTTAACAAAGACATGGAAACCTGCAGGTGAAAACACAAACTTTTCCTTTGCTTTCCCCACTCAACTAATCAGCTCCTTTCTTCACCCCACCGGTACGCAACACACCATTGTTATGTTTTTAAGTCCTCTGTTTCTGTTACTTCACTGTTGCCCTCTAGTCTTTTGATGTTGTGATGGAGCCTGCTTTTTCTTGGACACTTTTTTTTTGCAGGGGGTTGATATTTGTAAATATTTTCCCTGGCTTCATTTTGAATATGTTCTGTTGCATTTGAGTCCCAGACATAACACTGGGCCCTATTTTGGGAGCCAGGACCGTGCGCTCTCCGTACTTCGTATTTATCTCAGTCACCTGATAATTTGTTGACAGAATGTAGTATGCACTTAGCAAAAAAATCAGGAGCATTGTCATTTTCGTGCACCAAAATATGCCACACATCAGCCTTTCTGATCAGCAAAGCAAATTTACTCATCATTGACTATCATGTTTTTATATCGAACCACTTTCAAACTAGTACATAATTCAAACGTGGCCACTTTGTTCAAGTAAAAATGCTCATCAGCTCCTCAATCGTGAGGATCAAAACAAGACCATCAACACTTTCTAACCATGCTTCACTGAGGAGTAATTTTCCCTCAATCCATAACAAAATATATTTATTTTTTTGCAACCTTACTTTGAATAATGTACAGTATGTGAATTCATTCAAGAAACAAACGTCAAGAGTCATCCCCGGAAGATGTCACCATGCAAAGGAGCACTGTATCCGAGTGAGAAGGTTGGATTGGAGAGCTTTTGACATGCACATCTGTTTTTTTGGAAATAGGCCAAATCAGACCTCTCAATGATGGTGTGAATTTTATGAAATAGGTCACACAAATGCTGTGATGTTGGTGATTTTATAAAGTTGGCCACGATCACAGTCGTTCTTCAAAACCAGTTTATTTTAAACGACAAGGTTACTGCTCCACCACTGGCTTCCATTTTTGGCCTTAATCAAATTCACTGACTTTAGGTCTCTGAAAACAATAATAATTAGTCAAGGTCAAATCTTGTGTCTTATCAGGAACGGCTGGATCAGCAACATGAGCTTCGCCATCCTCAGACACACACACCATGAGAACTGTGCTGTGAACATGACCGGTTTAATCATTAGTCCTCGTGATGACCTAAACGAAAGTCTTGATGTTTACTGCTATAATGAAACAGGTTGGTGTTTATGCACGATTTTTCTTCTAATAATTTAGAATGTTATTCATATTCATAATCTGCATCTTGATTATTATCTTTGATTTCCATCTCAATTTTTATTTTGTCTTTTTTGTCCACGTGCTAGCTGGGCCCAATATCAACTGTGAGAAGGCATTTGAAGAAAATGAACAAAGTAAGAACAGTCACCCATGGATGCACCTGCGTTGAAATGATACACAAAAATATGTCTGTCACATAATTTCAATCATGTAAAATTCTTAAAACATTTGATCAGCTACATTTCAATCTACTTGAATTTGAAAGAATAATGAAGTGCAATTAACACGAGGAAATTGTGTTAAGTATACGTTTGGTAATAATTAAACACAATACACATAGGTACTATCCTGTTTGGAAATAATTTTAACTATGGTCAATAAATGTAATAAACTCTGAAATTATACGACATTACTTGTCAAAGTTGTTGACCATGACAAAAACACGATTTAAACGCAGCATACCATCCAAATTATTTTGGATTAACATTAACTTTTCCACAGTTTAAAATCCAGGATGAGATTGCATTTCATGGGCATGTAGGAAAGTCATTTCATATCAATGTTAACAGTCATATCATGTTTTGTGATAATTTATCTGGCTCAGTGGTGCAATTATGACTGTATGGTTTTGTCTCAAAGATTTAAGATGGTTCTCAGTCCAGACTTTGTTCGAGAATTGATACGCAAAAAAATCAAGCAAGCAAGAACTAGTGGTTCTTAACTGGGCTCGGTGAGTCGGTCTCGGGGGTTCGTGGATCCTCTGGTGCAGAGATCCACCCCACAGTCAAGTCTGCAGTTAGTGGGCACAGTCATTGAAATGATTTTGAGTGTATGCACTGTGTTGGTGTTGTATATATGGGCTGGTGACCATATTTTATCTTTTATTCAAGAATGGTTTGGTGAATGATCATATGAAACTGGTGGGGTTCCGTACCTCACCATTCATACATAGCCACATCCACACATCGAATGACAGCCGATCCCACTCTGCCCCGACACAGGTCAGGCGAGAGTTACTACTACCCTGTGAGCGACCCAGTTGAGCACTCTACAATTTAGTTCTACATTGTCCTCATAGTTGGCAAAGGTTTATGGCAGTTATCGGCAAACAAGTATAATGTATACAGTTATCTGCATTCCTATTGCAGGATATTTTCAAGTCATTTGATTAAAATCTTGAAGGTGTGAAATCTCTCTGTAGATGAGATTAGATTGGATTGGATGAGGTTAGATTCACTTTTATTAATATCACAGTGGAGAAATCTACATCTCACAGCAGCAAAGCTATGAACGGAAGAAGAAAGGAAAGGAAGAAGTAGAACAACAAAATACAAGAGATGCTGGAACGGCAGGCACTCTCACCAATTTTGAAGCCAAAACAGCAACAAAAAAACTGAATAAATCATAGAGCCAGACAAAGCCTTTTCTGTTGACCTCTAAATTAATTTTGCTGATGTTATCATGTATTATTTGACTAATGAGCCATAACCAGCGAGAAATAAAAGCATAAATCATCATCTCTTCACTCATATTCATCTTTGATCTCAAACAATTATGTATTTTTGGAAACCAAACCAAAACAGAATGTGCCTTTCTAATGTAACTATAACGTCATATAACTATATTACAATTGTTTTGTCCTTTCTTTCGTAACGTTGCTGCTGTAAACTGTGGAAAAAAAGGTTCTCTTAAATTCTTATCTATTCTTATCTTGAAGTTAGGTAGTAGCTTGGTAGTATAGCGTAGATCTTTAGGTTGCATAAACATTTCTTCTTCTTTATCAGTGTTTGCTTCCACAGAGCCTGGCCTGTCAGAACACTTTGATGGGGGAACAGTGATGACGCCATCCCCTGAGTCGGAGGAAACCACGGAACAGCCAACAGTGGAAGATAGTTCACTTGGATGGGGTGACAATGAGAATGCCCTGTTCCCATTCACTACCGGAGGCTTCGATCAGTCTACCGGATCTGGTCTGCAGCCTCCCGTGTCTGAGGAAGATTCACTGTCGACCCTCGCCCCTGTAATTGAGACGGATGTCTCACAGCCAATTCCAGACGACAATGAGGAGAATGTAAAATTGCAGCCTAAAAATGAGGATGTCTCAGCGGAGCGTAAGTAGCACTGTACACCTGACAATGCAACAATTGCACATACATAACTGGCTGGGTGCCGGAAGAAATTGTTAATAGAACTGAGAAGAAAAGTCATGGTTGCAACAACTTTATGGCTGTCCTGAATATTAATAACATGTGGTGCCCTCTGGTGTTTGAGTCTTTTACATTAATTTCCTTATTCAATGCAAAATCAACTCGAGATACCAGCTGCTCATTTCCTTCTTTCAGACTTGATTTCAAATCTATACTTTTGAGCTTGATTCAAGGTTGTTTCAACTAAATGAAATGTGCAGCGGCAAAAGTTCAAATTCTCTTGATGAAGGACTTCTCATTTGGATGATAGTCAGTTTGACACTTTCTCGGGACTCAAAAAAAACCCCATAAAAATCATCAATGAATTCGGAAAAGATGGATTTCCGATTATTTCCAGGTCGCTTGTGATAAATGTCTGGCCGCCCATTTCGCAGGGTACACGGCAAGACTGCAACATCTTCACTATATTAAATGGTATCTAATAATTAAATATTTATAATAATATAGAATAATTTGATTAGAAATAAATTATAGATGCACACTAATTTTAAATGTAAAATAAATATTTGTTTAGCCATCAACAACATTGAGTGAATGCTTGCCAATTACTTAGTGTTGACTGATAATGAATTACATTTGAGTAAGAGATGAATGAAATTCTTTTTTCTTTATTTCTTGATTGACCTGAAGCTTCACAACCCCCACACGGAAAGAAAAGGATGAATGCAGCTGTCCCAGGCGATCAACAGGAAGGCAACAATTCCACGAGTGAGCAGCCACAATGTGTTATTGTCATTTATTATTTGAAGTGAAACAACAATTTTTCTTGGTACGTCTCCCTGCAGACTGGCTCGTCATCATCGGGGTGCTGATAGCAGTTGCCGCAATCCTCTTTGTGTGTATGGCTGTTGCTAAAAGAAAGAGGTAAGCACATGGAAATTCCACTCAGACAATGTAGAGAAATTTATGTGGATGTCTTCTTGCAGCTGGTGTGGCAAGAAACAAACCCTGATGATCACCTCCAAAGAGAGCGAGGGGGATGGAGCAGTGGGAGCAGGAGCCTCCAGCACACAGGCCCAGGAAAGGGAGCAGGAAATGGTGACACTCATGAACAAGGAGAAGATCCAGGAGAACGGCAACACCGAGGAGTTCACCGTCATCAAACTTGAGGAGACCCCTGATAAAGAAGCGTGAAGGAGAAGGCGCAGGAAGAGGAAGGCGGGGATTTGTGCCAGGCGGTCAGACGAGTGGCGTTTGAAATTGCTTTAGTGGTCAGCACTGGATGGACACTGAGTGGGTGTTAGCAAATAGATTTGCTTGTGTGTGTGTATGCGTGTGAGACGTCAAAACGTAAAGGTGTAGCAGTATTGCAGCAAGGCTGCTGGGTCTTTCCAACCCTCATGAGCAGCATATTGTTTCTCCAGTGAGGACGGATGAGAAGAATGCGTACGTGGGTGTGAGCTTGTCGTTTGCTAGTGTCTGTGCATGTGTTTTGTGTGTTTATGAGAAAGGGGTGGTAGAGAGACAGATTACAATGAATTGATCAATGAAGATGTTCATGACATTTTTTTCATTATTATTATTTTTTTTAGAAGTGCGTGTCAAAATACGATAAAGCCTACTCGCCGAAATGCCCTACGACAATGACATGTGGACAAAAAAAAAACTTGTGTCCCATAAAATATGAGCAAAACAATCTTTTACATTATTACATTCTTGATGTGATGAATTTTATTTTTTTTTTCACTGAACTCATTAGTTTTTCAGTTTTTCCAGATAGCCGGAAATGTCACTATTTTGGATTTTGGTGGTCTGTACATAAAACGCATTTTGCTTTTTTTTAACCACTTAGTTTGAACTGTCCTTGCCATAGCTGCCAGTTTTCTAGTATCTCATTAGCTTTGTATACCTGTTGAATAAAACGGTATGGCAATTTCGTTTTTGAATTCTTTGACCGAGGAATAGATTTGATATCAAGAATATCTTGTTGTAAAGAACAACTAAAAATGTGAAAGAAATGGAACAAAGGAATGGACCCGTTCTGCTCTAAAACAGGATCAAGCTGAATTTCCAAGGCAACAGTGATGCATTACCTTAACATGCTTGCACAGGAAATCAAAATGAAGCAAAGATTCATGTTGTCGCAGGAAGAGATCTAAAATAGTACCATCCTGCGTCAAGATGTGAGGTCATTTTTTTTGCTCAATGACATTCATCCGTTTTGAGGCTTGTCGTCATCCAGGTCGCACGATGGTTTTGTCGCAAGCAAGGTAAACAAACCTGTATTTGGAATATTATGTCTGCCTGTTTGGGTCATAAAGTCTGACATTTTTAGCTATTTATTTATTTCTCTATCATTTATTTGAATTGAACATAAGACACATAGCAAAGTAGTCACCTTAATTACTCAAATCACACAAAATATGAATTATTAATATATTTGGATGTATTAATAATAAAAACAATGATTCAAAATAACAAACATCAGTCAATATTAGTTATGAATCAACATTTATTAGTTATATTTGTATATGTACACCAAAGGTACAGCACATTTAGATATATAGAAACAGATTTTTTTTTATGGATAGCATAAAATAAAGGAAAGGATTCACATAGTTTTTGTTTTTTTTCTTTTTTCTCAATATCACTCTCACATATACTTTCTGCCTTTACATCAAAATAAAAGCAAAAGCTTTACAAAGAAGGGAAGGCTTAGAAAAGTAATATTAGGAAGGCAACTTCCTGTCGGTAAAGTTATGATTTAGAAGATGTTTCTTTCGAAAAAGAAGAGTAGAAAATACTGAAAATTG
This sequence comes from Hippocampus bargibanti, assembly GCF_051943395.1. Classification (NCBI taxonomy): domain Eukaryota; kingdom Metazoa; phylum Chordata; class Actinopteri; order Syngnathiformes; family Syngnathidae; genus Hippocampus; species Hippocampus bargibanti. The sequence goes on along the minus strand of NC_142738.1, from coordinate 22,757,263 downwards.
AATTAAGAGCCCGTCAAGGGGAGGATTGTTTCCTTGTGAAGTTTCAGCGAGTTCGAGGAGGGTTTTGTGCATGTTGCGCATTGCGTAGAAAGAGAAAAAAGGCATGCAAGGCAAGGCAGGATCACTCATGGATTTGTTGACGGTCTCACGAGAGGTTGCATGTGCACGTTGCACTTGAAGAACCTGAAAGCAATCTAGAGATCCATGATATGCTACGATCAGAGCATTGGCTCAAACGGGATGCCGATACTGTGAGGAAAAGGCCAGTCCTCGCCCCAGTAAACAGACACTATGATTCACCTGAGGAATGTTGCTCAATATTGTGAGATGAAATTGTTGAAATTGTTCACTAATTAAGCGCTTCACTCAAACCTACGTACGGACATTTCAACTTCTTTCTGCAACTTTTCTCAGTTTCCATCAAATAGTCATGTTGGCCCCTTTTGACAAACGCTTCCTTCTCTGGCTTACTCTTGTTCACACCCTCTTGTTTTTTTTTCTTCTTCTTCTTATTTTTTTTCCTCATGCAAATTGCTGCAAGTTGCTTCAGGATAGTCTGCATCGCCACGGGTCAGAACATTGACATATCTATTTATGTACAATGAAAATGAATGAACACTGTTTATATTGTCATGGCACAAACATTCAAAGAGGCTTACATTAGATACAAAAAAAATATTTATACTGTATATTGTTGAGTGACGTATAAGTAAAGCACCTAATTATTAGCGGAAGCAAAAAAAATGAACCGAGCAATTTAATCCACAATTTCCTGCGTATACATTTTGGAGACTCTAGTCCTACTCATGACATTGATGATATATTTTCTCTACGATTACATGTCAAATGTAACAGTGGTAACACTATATTCCTACAAACAATTTCACCATTTCCCAACAGAGAGAAAAGATGAATACAAACACCCACAACAAAACACTAGACTACAATATATACACAAAAGTGCAAGGAGGCACTTCATATGTCATGCTTTTAAGATAGTGGTGCAAAAAGAAACGTTTTATTCATGCTTCTAAAATAGTTTGAACATAAACGTGGTCCAACTCTCATCATGATCGTGCTCATGGCCACCTGAACGGAGAAACTTTGTTCCTTGATGAAACAAAACCATAAGGTCTAACTGGAAGGGCCCATGTGCTTTTCAGTATTGTGTGACCTTGATGGTTTGTAAGTGTGTTCATATGCAAATCAGTGCCATAAATGTGCATTGTCAGGTATGGAAGCCCACGATAATGGGTTGTGAGCGAACTCTACTATACTGAGTGGTGTGATATATAACTTGTTAGCTTTTCTATTGTTCCGTCAACATTTAGTTGTGTGCCCTAGTGCAGACATCTTCTGATGCCAGGTTGTCATTTAGCACAATTGGAGAAAAAAAGAGACAGGAACAAATGACAAGAAACCGAAACAGAATTCTCAATCATACGGAATAAGACACACAGTCATCTATTTGTGCCGCATCTTGCTTGAGTGATCGAAATTGACATTACCTGATTTGGGTCAAAAGTGAGGGAACATGTGTCCACTGTTCTGCGGAGGGAAATTACGCATACGGGCACACAACGGCAGCATCTAAGATTTGCAGAAACAGTCTTGGGCTTTGGCAGCTAAAAATAGTCAATTGTTTGCCTTTGTACAGCTCGCATAGCAAGAATCTTCGGAGGCTCTTCAAGGACGAGTATAAATATCTACTGTCTATCTCTGTTTGTGCATGTCAACAATCCCATCTGACGTCCATTAGCTGCACTTTATTTTCTCATCACTGTCTGTGATTCATCAAAACTAATATGATCCTCAGCGCAGGTAGAGGATTAACTACAGGAATGTAGTGAAAAAACATTCAGGCGGGAAGCCTCTGCACATTGTCAGTTAAACATGTTGATGCGTTGTGCGATTAAGCCATCGTTTCTTGATGGCAAGAGCTCAGGTGAAGAAGTTAGCAGGATTTCCGCAAATGTGTTCTTTCTAGTTTTTCAGAAGTAAACATCAAGGCCTGAACATTTCCAGGTCTCTCTTAGAATATATGTGCAGTATTTGCATAATTTGGAATGTGCCGCCTGCCAGCACTTCACAATGGCTTTTTTGTGTGCTTTACATCATGTATTGTTTGTGCCTTTGAGGATTTTAAACAAGACAATTCATCATTGCCGTTACAATCCAAATTTCACTTTTATGTCACTCAATTATATCAGGCAGTGATATGCTGTCTTTTGAAAGGTGAAATTTCCTTTGGATTAGAGATTGTGTCAATGTAAACAGATTCTGATGGCCGAGATGATCGTGGATGTTTGAACATCTTTTTAGAATATTTTTTCCTGCCTGTTCGGTCCCAGAAACTGACTTATCCATTCTTCTGAATACTCAAACACACAGACACAGAGCCACACACAACACACACACAAACAAACACACAAATACCCCTTTCATAAATGAACATGACTAAAAAAAGATAGTGGCTTGAATTTGTCTTCATGGTTCGATTTGTGCTTTAATGTTCCGTCATAAATCTTGTGCTATAAGGCTGAGTAGAACTTGCCCCCAACGTTGTCATCAATTCTGGCAAATAATTACTCAAACGAGCCAGGTGCATTCTGAGACTAAGAATAAACATGTTCTTGGCAGGCGTGCTTATGATGGCACGAAAATGGAAGTAAAGCGAAGGAAGTGGTCGGCATGATGACTCCCACTCTTGTGACAATAATCAATCACCTCTGAGATATTTCAAGTGGAAGCGGAATGTATTGCTCGCAATAGTGTGTGGTATATCATGTTTTCTCTTCCTTCCTTCCTTCCTTCCTTCCTTCCTTCCTTCCTTCCTTCCTTCCTTCCTTCCTTCCTTCCTTCCTTCCTTTGACCTTGAAGTTTATTGTGCAAGAGTCTGCCATTAAGGACATAATTGTGTTCTAACAGGAAGGCTGTAACGCTGTTTCACCATTAAGTGAATTAGTAGTAGTTATCAGTAATAGAGAGAAAATAAATCTTAAAGGGACTACTTATCAAGAAAACGAGACTACATCAAAAACATTAGTAGTTCTGTTCATATGACAATTTTTTTTTCATTCACTCATTTCTTTTCCATGGCCAGAAAGGGGATCTTGTGGACCCCAGGAGCAGGGTGACCACTGCACTGCCATTATTCCTGTTTCCATGGTTCCTCCTCAACAAGCGTGCACTCCGCAGCAGAGCCGTTTGTGGCAGAGGTTACCTGCAAGCAGTTAGCACGCAATTCTAAACAACACGTCTGAGAAAAGAACGCAACACTGACATCCACACATTTACATTTAGGAACTTGGTGCCACCGAATTTGGGGTGCCCAGAGGTTTTTAGAATGAATTCCGCTTTTGGAAATGCGCCATGAGGGAACATATAAAGTTGAAATGCCCAGAAATGCAACAAACTAAAATTTGTATAATACTATGTGACATCATCCTCGTGCAATCTCTGTCTATTTCGAAAGGGTTAAATCTGACCGTGTACGTATCTTTACTGTTGGCTTTTCATGAGATTTGATCCAAAAAGCACTGGTCTCAAAAAGGGGTATAAAAAGGAAAATCGACGAGCAGGTATGCATTCTAACAATAGAAAGCTGGATCAACATCAGCACTTAATAATGTTGTTTTACAGCTTGTGTGTCAAACTCATGTTTTGCCACAGGCAACATTGTACCGTATTTTCCGGTGTATAAGGTGCACCCAAAAGCCTTAACTTTCTTCAAAAGATGACCCTACGGCAGGGGTGTCAAAGTCATTTTTTGCCGCGGGCCACATTGTAGTTATGGTTTCCTCTCGAGGGCCGTTATGAATTTGGGGAACCCATTAGAATGTTTAAATCCCTTCAAATATTACATATAGAGCACACAGCAAATTAATGAATAACTCGTTTTCAAATCTGAAGTCAAGAATAATGACTTTTATTGTGGTTGACATCCAAAAATATGGCTCAGATTTTAGCAATCATCATGGAATTTAACAAGTTTGATTAGCTTTCGCGGGCCGAAAAAAAATGATGTGGCGGGCCGGATTTGGCCCGCGGGCCTTGACTTTGACACCTGTGCCCTACGGCTTACACACAGGTTATATATCCCTAACTAGGGATATATAAATGGGGCCGATACGACCAGTCAGACTTTAGTTCGCTGACGAAGCCTCTTGGATAGGAGGCGAAACGTCCGAAACCTTCACTTTTGTACAGATGACGGCTGAAGAAACCTTCTCATCGATATTTACATATTATATTTGGAAAACCGTAGTCATTTATACGCTGGAAAATACGGTAGTTACGGTTTCTTCCCAGGGGCCGTTATGAATTTGGAGAAGCCATTAAAATAATTAATCCTCTACACATATCACATATAGAGTGCACAACAAATTAATGAATAACTAGTTTTGAAATTTGAAGTAAAAAATAATGACTGTTATTATGGTTTACATGGGACAAATTGAATTTTGGTTCGGAGTTTAGCAAGCATCATGGCACTTGACATGCTTGATTTGCTATTGCGAGCCAAATAAAATAATGTGGTGGGCCAGATTTGGCCGGGCCTTGACTTTGAGACGTGTGTTTTTACATTTGACAATGTGCCAAACTGAGATTCCTGAGGAACACTATGCCTCATTCTGATCAATACGGTGTTTTGATATTACAGTAAAGTCTCGTTATATCAATATTCAAGGGAGTCATAAAAAATATCGATATAACCGGGACTATCGATATATCCGACCCTGTTTGCATGTAATTTTCTCCGTGCGTGCATAGAAATAGTATCGATATAACCGGGACTATCGATATATCCGATATCGATATAACGAGACTTTACTGTAATAATTTTGAACATATTTTATTTCAAATATTGATATCAAATGGATTTCATTTGAATGAAGGCTTTATAATGGCGAGAAACTGGCCGTTTGAATGAATGATTTAAACCAATCGGAGCGCAACAAGCATCAAAGGGAGGATTTTGTTCAATCGAAGAGGCTTCACTTAAATTGTAATATTATCAGTATATTGTACAATCAATTTCAGTTAAATCCACTGATTTCCAGTGGATATAAAAGCTAAAATGGTGGTTCACACATTCTTTTTCATTTATGGCTCCATTATCATGTATACTGTTCATTTAGGTATTTTGACAAAATAGCAGCAACATTATATTAAATGCTACGAGTGGAACTGGAACTGCCAGAGGGTCGCTGATGAACATGCATATAGTGGTCTTATGAATGGTGGCACCTGGGGACAGACCAAACATTAAAAATAACCAAAATTATATATACATAAAAAAATTGCATGCAAAACATTGGCATGAAAGTGACACAAACACTACAAATTGAATGCATGTTAGATGTTTTGCAAACCCGCTATATCGTGTCCACTTTCATCAGGTGAGTCATGCCATGAACAGATAACAAAATAACCAAACTAGACAGAGAAGCAATTGGAAAGAGCAAGCCTATGGTCTGTTTGGAAGGGCATGTAAATTATCACTCTGAACAGATTGCTGTTGCCAGTGTTACCAGGCAACACCTTCCATCCTCTAATAAATGAATCCTGTGTATGCACGCCAGTTTTCATCCATGTACTACATGTGCTACTGTATTGTTGTGAAACCTTTAACACATTCAAATAGAGGTCTGAATCTGCACTGTTTTTGGCCAAAACCCAGTTTTATTTTCTAAAATATTCACTCCTGTGTGATAATGACTGAATGACTTCAACAGTAGCCAAAATGGAACTGTATAGTGCCACTTAGCAGTTTTTTTACAACGATACTAGTGCAGCGTGTTCTACCGGAAACAAATTCCTTGTGTGTTCTACATACTTGGCAATAAAGATGATTCTGATTCTGATTCTGACTGTGTGGTAAGTATGTCTTGGGAATACATGAGGTGCCAAATATCAGGAACATTTCCCATCTTTGGATCTCAAATGTCTTTGCACCCATTGGAAATCTGTTAATCATTAAAATGAGATATAATTAGATGAATAGAAGATTCCACGTGTGACAAAGAACACAGGAAAAGAAAAAAGTGTCTTGAGTAACCAAGACAAATCGAAGAAGTTCACATTAAGATGGCCTTTAAAAATGGATACAGCGGAAACGTTTGATTGACGCGAGATTCGCTGATCCAACAGTTTAGTGACGGCCTGTTACAGCCGTTCCACAACAGATTATAGGCATCAGAAAATGCACATCATGCTAATCAAATCTGCTGCGACAATTTGATTTCTTAGAAGTCCTTTTGATTTTTTTTTCACATTGACAACACAAACTGTGCTGTTTCCAAAAAGTTCTAACATGCATTTTCCTCATGCGACACTTGAGTTGTCAAGTTTGTGGGTTAAAGTGAATGAATCAAAAGTGCAGTGAATTGAAAGAGCCAAGCAATAACGCAGAGTGAGCATGCAACAAGAGAGATGGTTATATACAAGTCTCGAGATCAGTAAGCATTAATTGTACCTTGCACTCATCTAATACGAGAGAATTGTTAGCATTTGCGGTAGGCGTTAACACGCACTGATTGGAATTGTTTTCGTGATGGTTCTTCATCTCGTCGTAATACGACTGGGTCTTTGTCATTTCAATGTCATCTGATTTAGCCGTGTGCGCATCCAGCTCGTCAAGCTCCGCCTTGGACATGTGGTACACGATGCCTGCACCGTAGGAGTCCCCAACCACATTCACGGAGGTCCTGAATCGGTCCCTGAGGAGACAATTTGCATTACAAGGAGCCACAGGATTTTGTGTTGCTGTTCCCGGATAACTCAAAGCCGTGGCTGCACTGCAGTTCAAGACTGGATAGTGGGCAGTGCCCCACCAGATTGCAATGGATTTCATTCTCTAAAACTCATATAGATCATTTATTTAATTGAGAGATTACAGTTTGTATTGAGAAACATGTCAAATATTGGCTCATAGAGGGTTCAGGAAAATGCGGTATGTTTCAATGAAACGGAAGCGGAGCTATTTGGCATGAACTCAATCTGCTGTGTAGTTAGAATGAAAAATGAGGCCAAAACACTGCAACCACAGACAAGCCTAAATGTGGAAATGTTGTTTTGGCTTAGTTTTTTTCTCAGAATGCTACAAATGATTTGTAAATGGGCATTCCAGCATGACAGTGACTCAACAACATCTTAACAGGGCTGCAATGGACTGGCTGCAGAATATTCATTTCATGACGTGGCCTGGACCATCCCCAGACTTCAACCCAATAGATAACTTATGGAGGGTGACAAAACGTGAGTTTCCAAGTGGTAGCCAAAAACCTGATTTTGGGGTTTTCTCAAAGTGGAATTTGACCAAAACCCTTTCTGGGTCACGTGCAAATGTGGTACAAAGCTAAAATAAAAGTCTAATTTCAGTATTTCCCAATCTTCTTTTCCTTTCGGCTTTTCCCTTCAGGGGCCGCCACAGCGAATCAATGTCCTCCATCTATCTCGGTTTTGTGCATCCTCTTCTCTCACACCAGCTACCTTCATGTCCTCTTTGACCACATCCATAAACCTCCTCTTCGGTCTTCCTCTCCGTCTCTTGCCTGGCAGTTCAAGGTTCAGCATCCTTCTCCCGATATAGTCACTCACTCTCCTCTTGACATGTCCAAACCATCTCAGTTTGGCCTCTTTGACTTTCTCTCCAAAGCCTCTAATATGAGTTGTCCCCAATAAGAAATATAACTACTACGCTAAATTAAAAAATCTGAAGGTTTATTACATTGTTTTGTTTTGAAATCCATTTTTGAACAATGGTACAAAATGGATGGATGAATGAATAGAATAATAATAATAATACATTCTATTTACAAGCGCCTTTCAAAACACCCAAGGACTCTTTATAATTAAAAGAACAATAAACACGAGAACAATAAAACCATCAATAAAATGATAAATAATAACAGAGCTGATTAAACTAAACTGTGAATGTTGGGTTGATGGGTTGTGAGGTGGGATTTGATGTCATATTTTGATATCAATGATTTAAACATATATACTTAGGACTTTTTGTGTCTTTGCCGGTAAGCAAACTTAATGGGTTCTACTTAAGCGATTACTTAAAAAGGACACTCACAGAAGCCAGTCTACAGCAACTAACAGACTGATGTCCTGGGTTGGCAGTCCCACAGCAGTCAGAATCAAGAGCATGGTCACCAGCCCAGCGCTGGGAATACTGGCAGCCCCAACACTGGCCAGTGTCGCTGTGAGACTGGAAGAAGACACAGTGTGTGAAAAGACTAATACAAAGTCATGAACATACGTACACATGCCTTATATTGAAAAGTCGTATGCATAAAGATTCTGAATATTGCTACTATGAATAGTAGCAACTGATAAGCTTTCACGTGGGTGCTTCATGTTTAGAAGTGCACAAATGCAAGATTAATTAACAACGGCTGAAGCTGTAACAAAGCGCTGAAATGGACAAAAGGCAAATGCTTCCCCCTCGTGGAAGGGAAGAAAACATTACCACAGGTCTGACAAGCACTTTATCGGCACCCCTGCAAGAAAAAAAACGAAAACCGCACAAAATCGGGAATGGTGCTCTATGTCACACTTTTCAATTCCCGAATTAATTCACGAATGGTATCGAATGAGTTAATACACTCATTCACTCATAGACCATGATGGTCAATTAGTGTCCAGGATTTTGACATTTGTGTGATAGGGACATACCCACAAAAGACTTAAAGAGAGGAATCTTGCAGTTAAAACAGCATATTTAATTGAAATGTTGGTGAGTGTTTCCTTCATGTCTTATCTGAGCTTTGAGATGATAAGAATAGTTCACGATGAGAACGCACTCATCTCAAGTGCCTTGACAAGATTGTATTAATTTAACTATTTTAGACTCTTCTGGGGATGAGCAGCTGAGAGAATGGATGGATGGGCTGTTTCTTGTTTTTTAAACAGATTTATTTCATGAAATGTTTGGCAATGTTCATCACTGTGTGTGATTTCTGACCTGACGGTCACAATCTGACCGGGGTCCAGGTGGACACCGTTCATCTGGGCAATGAAGATGGCAGCCACAGCCTCATACAGAGCAGTTCCATCCATGTTGATGGTCGCACCAACCGGGAGCACGAAACGAGTGACTCTTTTGTCAATTCCCAAATTCTCCTCCAGACAGCGGAAGGTAACAGGCAGTGTGCCAGCGCTTGGAATAAAATATTGTGCAATGTATTATTATTATTATTATTGTTATTATTATACGTTAAGGTTACAAGTTTGGCTATTTAAAAACATTTGAGGATACAGACACATATGATCTTCAATCCTGACCTAGATGCAGTGCCCAGGGCGGTGATCCAGGCCTGGAAGATCCCCAAGAAGAATTTGAAGGGGTTTTTCCTGACGATTACAAAATAGATACTTGGCAGGAAGATGGCTCCGTGAATGATGAGGCCAACAATCACAGTGACCATATACATTCCCAGTTGTCTGCCCACTACTTCCAAGTCCTTTATGGAGATGATCTTACCACAGATCAGGCAAGCAATACCAAAAGGAGAATACCTGGCAAATGTAAACAAGGCTTATATCTGCAGACATAATACAACCTGAGTGTCTATTGATAATACATTTAAACAAAATTGAAGATCAACCCAATAGTCATTGAAAAATAGTCGTTTTGATCTCCAATACTGACCACATAATCATGATGACAAGTTTCATCACAATCTCATTGAGAATGTTGAAAAATTCAATCATCAATCTGGCCCGCTCTCCCATCTTGCCCATGCAGATGCCAAATGCAATAAAGAAACCAATCAGACCTGTGAGGAAAAGTAATACAACTGAGAGTTGGACAATGAAAGTGGACAGTAGAGGGAATTGAAATCAGACAAAACTGTTCTATTCCTGTCAGACTTTGTAATGTGATACAGACCCAAGACATTCATTCCACTCTTGAACTGCAGGGACTTTTTAACAACAAACTGAGGTTCCTTGGTAATATTTGCCAACAGACCCTCCATTGCGGTGGCATTGACATCTTCCTCTATAACTACCTCCGCCTTCTTCGTCACCGTCTGGATCTAAAATGGAAATCCAACATTCACTGATTATCTGGGTGATTGTAAAAGTATAAAGACTAGATATACAGTAGGTTTATAAACATAGTTTGACTCCCTCATTTGTCCTTCTCATTTTCTCCTTCGTCTCTTTGCATTAGCAGGATGCTGATTTAATTTTTTTCCTCAAACATATTTAACGTCTAACAAGTATTATTCGCTTAACTTCAAAGTCTATTTGCAATGCGAAAGTAGAGGAATAGTACGTCAGAATAAGAGAGAGTTCTGCCTTCTTTCCATTTTGTCATCGTCATCCTCCTATTTTATCGGCGATGTTGTTGATCATTGTTTTTTACCTTCAAAATTGCAGATTTTTCCAACGACTGTTTTCAGACGATGCTCAATTTATTTCCAAATCACTCCCAAATGGGTGTTCAAATTTAGCTTTTTGAAATAGCACCCACCTGAGCCCAACCCCCCACCACTCTCTCAGAAGGAACGAAAAATAAGCAAAGCCAATATTAGCACGAATGATTGTGTTTCAGGTCTGCATTTCACCCCTCAGCTGATATACACATCCATCCATCCATCCATCCATCCATCCATCCACCTGAATGGATGAATGATTAGTTGTTTTTGTTTATCACTTACCTGTTGGAAACAAGCCTGCACCAGGTTCTCTGGGAACAGGTTCCTGATCAAATCAAAGAAGGCATCCAAGCTTGACACATCATCATTCTTCTCTCCCTCCCCAAGATTCTCTTTGAGTTTGGGGTTTCCAGGGTGTATAACCAACACTAGGATGACTCCCAAGATGGCAGCGATGATAGTGGTGGACATGTAGTAAACCATTGCTCTGGTACCCAGACGACCACTAGATTTGGCATCCAAACCAGCGAGTCCTGCAGCCAGGCAAAGACAATGTCTGTGCACCGGTTCATACCAAAAATGGCTAACCATGGGTATAATGATGCTATATTTTCCTTATTTTTGTTCCATCTAAAAGCATCAGCACAACGATACATGATCTTTAACTTGAAAAGTATCACAAAATATTCCCTTTGATGAAAAGACACTGTTGGGTTTGCCATGTTTAGCTGCATGCAAACTGGAAAAAATATTTGAAAGACCTCTCATTATAGTGTAGAGCATTGGTCGACCGTAACCACGAGGTTATAAATACCGCATCATCTTAGTCAAAACTAAGCATGACTCTTTGTAAAAATATAATTTGCATTACAACACTTCTGGTCCTCGTCAGTGTGTCCAAATTAGTGTTGTTACTGTACATGTGAACTAATGTGGTCAAGAGTGCGGCAACGAATGACACAATGACACAGGCAACCGGTTCTGAAGTACACTAGAATGTGTATTTGGCACACCTGTGATTAAACTGGAGATGATAAGAGGCAGGATCAACATCTTGAGCATTCTCATGAGGATATCTCCAGGAAAAGCAATGACCATAACTATGTCTGGGTGAATTGGGGAGGCAACACGAAGCAACATCCCCGCCACTGCTCCTAAGATCACACCTGAAGGAGAGAGATGAGGGATGTTGCAGTAGAGTAAACACAGGCAAATTTACAGAGGAGTTGTTGAAATATGGTAAAGCAAAAAAAACATATCATAACTGAAGTTATCCGAGACCATAAGTGAAACATGAGTAATATTTTCCTATGAATAGAACCGTTTGTATAAGTCATTGTCAGGCTGCAGTCATACAGGATGTGACAAGGACTGATGAGCCCACAATAGTGGTGAAAGAAATCCAGTGACAGGCCAGAGTTAAACTAATCACGTTGTTGGCAGTTCTACTGAAGGCAAAGCGATGTTGACTGACTGGTGAGTATAAAGGGACATACGCAAAACTGTTACCTCGGTAACCATAGCCTGGGTTGTCAAGTGGCTGGACAATAAAGAGCACATGATTTTCTGTGTACCAAAGTAAAGTGGTTGGTTGAAAAAACGTGAAGACAATTGTTTGTGGGAAGAAATATATGTTATTTTTGAGGAGCAGCCATTAAGAAAATATTTGCATTTCCTTCTGAGCATTTTTTCCCTATTTTATGAACTGCATGACTTTATGTTGTGATGGAGGGTTTTACGTGCCCACTGCCACGGGTTTGGCCTCAGGATCTTCCTATCTCACCAAGACACAAGCTACCCTCTGTCAGCACCCCGTCAACCCCCGAACCCTCCCATCCTCGCCAACACACACAGCCCAGTGCCGTACTTCCACTCTTCAACCTCTCCTGCCAAAATTCACACTTTCCAAGTGGATGTTTTATAACACACTGGAAGGAGAAGCCTCCCATCTTTTGTTAGCTACTCAATCCATCTTCCAGTATAGCGGCATCCTGTGGGCTCCTGACGTGCAAGTGTTTTTGGATGCCACTCGATTTCCTGTGCCTTCTCTTTGGCCCATTTGCAAGGCACCCCCTCCCCCTCTCCCACCACTCCTTTTCATGCTCTTACGCGCCTCATGACAGCTTATCAATGATGCTGGGATCTCACTCCTTCCGTGGTGAGTGATTCAAGTCATGTGACTTGAATGGAATTGAAAACATAGGAAAGAATCAACTTGACTTTCACTTTGAAAAACAAACTGAGGAGAACTAAGCACACTGTGGTCTTGCCTGTGTTGAGCCACCAGAGTGAGTGATTCCATTAAAAAAAGTATATATATATATATATATCCGGTCCGGCCTCCCTGTGTGGAGCTTGTATTTTCTCCTGTTTTCTCCGGGTCCTCCGGTTTCCTCCCACACTCCAAAAACATGCATGGCAGGCAGATTGACCACTCCAAATTGTCCCTAGGTGTGAGTGTGAGAGTGACTGTTGTATGTCTTTGTGTGCCCTGCGATTGGCTGGCAACCAATTCAGGGTGTCCCCCGCCTCGTGCCCGAAGACAGCTGAGATACCCTAATGAGGAACCCCCGCGACGGAAAATGAGATGATATAAGTATATACGGAAAATGATATATATATATATATATATATATATATATACTTTAGACTTGTGAATTTAACCTCTGCATCCAAGTGGGATGGATGTAAACACGTGTGCACAAATAAGCACGTTGCGTAACTACGCATTTCCAACCTTTGCTGTTTGTATACTGGATATGTAGAGTTGGCGTGAGACAGGCAATATCGTAGTCAAACATGATAATGCAAATGCCACATGTGGCTGCAGGCCCTCCATTCTGGCTTCAGTGCCCTTTCCAAGTGTCAAGACAAATCCCAGTTGCAATGAACCTGTTGTAATCACAATAGTTTTTATGCCCCACCAGAGACTGTTTGGGTAGGCGCTGCGGAGGGCTTACAATTGCAACAGGTGGCAAGGATGGGAGAAAGGTCATGAGAGGCATCTCACTGTCTGGTAAATCTAAACAGTACGGATGGCTGCTTCTATTTCACGTGGGCCTTAGAACAGAAACCATCATGAAGTGTAGAACAAAAAAAGGGACAAAAACGTCTTCAATACAGACCGAGGACAGTGAGTGTGAGCAAAAGGTTCTTGAACATCTTGGAGCACAGTCTGGCACATTTGGACTGAGGCCGGGATTCGATTGGCTCCAAGTGACTCTCGTGCATCCTCACCTCCACTTGTTTAGGCATACTGTTGGCACTGTGAAACACAAAAAAAGACAACTACTTAGTAATTAGTTGCACAATCATGGAACTAATATCTCATCTGAGATTATTTGCAGGTATGTCATATAGGCATCTGTTGTTGTTCACTTTGTGGAGTGTAGCTGAATTCCAATCATTAGGTCATTTTGAATACCTCTAAAAACCTCAATATATTTCAACATCAATCTATTATAGTTGGTAAAGCATCCAAGTGTGATGCTGAGCTGTCATTCTCATATTACCCTCACGGTGCTATGGCAGCCAACAGATGGATGTGGACGACAAGCTGCCGCCTGTAAATTTGCAGCTTCTTATTCGAAGAAGTTTCTTCATGGTCTCTCGTGAGGCGTTTTGTGATCAACAGGACCCTTTATGAATGTGATCCATTGCAGAGGCTGAACACTCCCACAATATTGACAATGTTATCATATGAACTGTATTTACGGGAGATCTGGTTTGAGGGGCAAAAATAGCCAGCATTTTAAGAAGTGTCCTTTTTTAAATTAAATAGACATCATGCTTTTGCAGTGTTATTTACTTATCCGTGAGTTATTTACTCAGTTTTGGGATGCCACATGAATTCAGTGATGGGGGAAAAGACTTCATGCACTATTTCTTTTCCACTCAATTTCCATGTCGGTGCAAATTGAATCATCCTGCTAAAAACTCAAATACAATTGCACGATGAGGGCAATTTGTCACACAGGCTTATGAACGAAGTGAGCATTAATTTCTGCAGAAAGCAAACTTTTTTTCTTGCACTGTGAATGTGAAAAGAGGGGAGGTGGAGGAGAATATATATTTTTTTCTTTTCAAAGAAAGAAAGCGATAGGAAACTAGTATTAAAAATGTTTATGACCGAAGATGGAAATGTCTTTCGGCCCGATTTTCACGTCTGCTGTGCACGCCAACAGGCCTATTAATTAAGTGAGCATTAATTCTCGCAGAAAGCACAAACATTTTTTTTCTTGCACTGTGAATGTGATATGACCGAAGATTTGGATTTGCTTATATTAGTCTCGCAGTGGAGAAATTTACATTTCACAGCAGCAAAGTTATGAAGTTAAGATGGAAATGTATTTCGGCCCGATTTTCACGTCAACTGTGCACTTTAAAATAATTGCAGGAGAAATGCATTGTCTACATCGGGGGTGGGCAAACTTTTTGACTCGCGGGCCGCAATGGGTTCTAAAATTTGACAGAGGGGCCGAGCCAGGAGCATTTGGAGGGAGTTTTTGGGCCGGAAATACTAAACCTAAAGAATTAAAGGACAACCGACGCCCCTGAACAAGTTATGTCCATAATTTGTAAAATCACTTCAAATGACTTCGACTGGGCGTATTTTACAAAGATTCCACAGCATATAGCTATAGTTTACGTTAGGACTCGCGCTTAATATTCATGAAGTCTTGTTTTCGAGTTGATGACGATCCCCATGTGACGTCACATTTGGACCGCCCCTGACAGAGAAAGCGACACACAATGCATTTTGCGGTACTTTGTTTGGTCTGAAAACTTCGTGTTGATCCGTGTTGATGTCAAAATTAGAAGGAAAACACATAATGTGATGGTGAATCGTTGTGTGTTGCACCAAGAGTACTATTTGATACTAGTAGACACAAGCTCCCAGCAGACAAATCAGCCCATTTCCAACGGAGCTTGGGTGCCATCTTCTGCATTTTCTGGGTGCTACATTGCTGTCATTGACGGCTCGAATTGACATGGGAGGACTCCTTGAATCAATTGCAAACATTTATGCTTTCCTCTTCAGAACTATTTGAATCATATTCATAACTGGATGAGTAACAAGAAAGCATCTTCTCCGAATCTGAAGCCATTATTTTGATTCTCGAGCAAGGCAAGACAACTTGGCGTGCCGTCACGAACAAGGGGGTGGGACCTTCTGAAACTGGCCATTTCCAGATTAATTTTGAAGTCATTTTTATTGGTGTTTTTCATTTGACTAAAAATATCAGTCTGCGTGTTTTGGGTATTTTAGATGCTATAAAAAGTTTTTCTGATGTCAGTAGGAAACAAAAAAAAATGGTGCCGGTTGTCCTTTAAACGTAGTGTGTACAAACGTCGTAGCACAGTAAGAACACTACAACCCAATTTATTAACTGTCTTTCAAATGTGAAACATATCCCTGATCAATTAATACATTTGTCTCAAGGAATATGCAAGATTAGGCATTTACAGACTATTTCGCAGATACTGGGAGGAAGAAATGGAAATAGATTAAAATAACATATGCACTGTGATTTATCAAGATTGCGTCTGTTTTTAATAAGTTTCAATCGACTGTGCAAAGTTAAGAAATCAACATTTATTGAAAAATTTAATCACTTTCAACATTCAAAACATATTATTCCACAACGAAATATTCAAGCTCAATAATACCTACTTGTGTTAAACTCCGCTAAATCATGGATGGATTGTCCTGACCGCGCGCTCTACAAAGTCGGCACGGATGCCCTCGCCTTCACGCGCAAACAGTACACGTGTACCGTCGCCAAGCAAACATACATAGGCTACCTGCAGTTGAAATTTGCATACTCGGCACAGCAGCCAATCAGAAGTCTGCTTCTTTCTTCCGGACTTTCACAAGCGTTCTAAGGTTGTGCATTTGCATATCATTTTCCAAAATAGATGTCCAGATCCTCAGCCCAGAAGAAATATTCGAAAGAAGCTAACATGTGTGACGCTAAAAAAACGTAAATTTATATCAAACCGTGACTGTAAAGTATACGTGAGAGTTATGAAAGGGGCTTAGTGGGTTGTAGCTAGCAATGCAAACATTGCATTGTGCACCATGGTGACAAATGACTACTGCAGCGCAATCTGCAGCCTTGGACATTTACAGTAAATTAAGCAAGGTAACATTCGTGGTAGGTACAGCCTTAATTAATATAAAAAGCTTAATACTTTGTGACAATGTTTTTTTTTTTTGCAATTGCTGGTTTTGTCGTGTTTCAAGTTGTGAAAAACGGGGCAGGCAACTTTTCAGAGTTGTCTGCCCTTTTGTCCGCTACCTTTTTGTCGCGAGTTTCAGACACTGTTTTTACTATAATTTGGACAAATTTGACGGGCCGGATTAAAAAGCCTAATGGGCCGTATGTGGCGGCGGGCCGTAGTTTGCCCATCCCTGGTCTACATAGTGGAAGGATAACGGACTGATTGTAGGTGTTTAGATGCATGCTGATGTCATATATATGAAGGAACTATGATGACATCCATCATACATATCAGGCGATATGCACAGAAATTGTCTGCCTGCAGTTGCATGAAATCCTCCAAATTGTGTGAGAAAACATCTGTTTTGCCCTGATCTAAAGTTGAGTCAACTTTCTATTACTAAGTTGTGCTGGGGTCGTGTCATGAAAAAAAAAAACCACCCGCGACCCACATAATGTCCTATGAGGCATGGCTGCAAAATTCCCAAACAGTCAATTAGACCTGATTTGCCAGGTTTCATGCTGGGCGAATGCATGACAGTCGACAAACCTGGCACCCAAATCTTTCGATTCACCTGTAAAAATCCCATTTTAATGGTATCAGGGACAAATGGTCAAGAGGAAATTATGTTACTCTGACAATTGACCTCACCGCTAAGATTCAGGGCCGGAATAAAAGTATCAGCAAACATCATTATTATTATTTTGTTGCCCTTGTTCCCACCCCAACTGGCTAACTGTGCAGTGAAAGACATCAAATCTCAATTTGAGAAAGGAAGCACTCATAAATTACATTCTTGTCAACTCTTCAGTTTAATGGGAATGAAAGTACATGTAGGGAAGGAATGTCAATCACAGAATTTTGTAGGGCTGCTGTTGCAGCACAACTTATTCTAATGATTCCATTGTCAGCAAGCTTTGTGGAAGTCTGACTTTGAATCCGTTAATTTAAATCAGGTGTTTGTTGCAGCGAGGAGACTTGTACAACATTTAGGATGGCGGCCCTTGAGGAACGGAATTTGACACCTGTAGTGTCACACCTTGGAAGCAAAACGATTTTTACAGTCTTACCCAAGTACAGTGGACGTCCAGAAAGACGCACGTGATTATGTTTTGGTTTGTTGTTTTTTTATCGATGCAAACAACACATTGCATCATTTCCCAGTCATCAAGTGTCTTACCTGTAATTTTCAAAAGTTAAAACAGTTTTTCTTAATTTATTCACTTCTAGACGTGTAAAAACGTGTCCACTCCATTGCCAGGGTTTTTTTGTCATTTTCACTCAAATTCCAGGACCCACAGAATATTGAGTTTTGGGACTACATAAAAATTCAATGCAACGTAGACTCTTGTTTCATCAGAAAAAAAAGTTCATTCCTAAGTTATATGGGCCTGGAGTAATATGAGGTGCAACTGGAAGTGGCTGTACCAATGGCAAATGGTGCTCCTTCATAGGAGGGAAAACAGGAGGTCTGAACAACGCTTTATCCCCCCCTTCCGCACCCCGGAAGGAACACAAATTTCCCAAAAAAATTGGAAATGGCGGTCCACAATTTGGGAATGTCAGTGAATTACAGTAAAGTCTCGTTATATCGATATCGGTTATATCGATATCGGTTATATCGATAGTACCACTTATTACGATACTATTTTCATTTCCCTTGCACATTTCTAGTCTTTTTATGTATAATTAGTACCGTTTAGTACGATACCCGGTTATTACGATAATCCGGTTATTACGGTGCTCCTTTTCATCCCCCGCCGGCCATTTTTGGTGTTTATATCGATATATCCGTCGCGCCATTGGTCAACTTGGTCACGTGTCTTGGTTACGTGTCACGCCATCAGTCGCGCCATTGGTCGACTTGGTCAGGTGACTTGGTTACGTGCCCAGCACCCGTGTCGCAGAGCCATTTTCATTTTCAGACGCTAGCTCGTGTGTAGCAGACGAGATTGAAGTGTTTGTGTTAAAAGGTAAAAATGGGAAGCAGAAGAAGATTGATGACTTTTTTAAATTGTATACATAATACAGTAAGATGTAAGCGTTGCAGTTTCCCTGTTGTGTTATGTACATTCCCACTGTACTGTATATGAATGCAATCGTTTTTTGCAACAATGTTTCTTGTTTTGTCTGCTGAAGCGCGATGATTTTGAAAATTATTAACATTCCATACTGTGTATTAAAGGACAGCCGATGTCACTTTTTATTCAAATGCAAATAAAAATGACTTCACGCCAAGACGTCTTGCATTACTTGTGAATCCAAACAATGGCTTCAGATTCGGATAATATGCTTTCTTGTTACACATCCAGTTATGAATATGTTTCAAATACACTGTAGTTCTGTAGATTAAAGCATACATGTTTACAATCATTAAAGAATTATATGTGCCATTTTGAGGCAACATTGGGGGAACATCAAGGGAGCTAATGGCCAGCTCCGTTTCTTATATGGCGCTTGGCTGCCCTCTTTTGGCGGCTTTTGTTTAATGCAGTTCGGCGCAGGATCGGATATATCGATAGTCCCGGTTATATCGATATTTTTTCGGACTCCCGTGAATATCGATATAACGAGACTTTACTGTAGTTAAAATGTTCTGTTCCAAATTATTTTGCACAGCACTGTTTTGAAATGTTTTATAGATTTTCAACAAACAAAAAATAGTCACGTGTTGCATGTACAAGGTTAGGAGGGTGTCCTTGCAGCACACCAATGATATTTCAATTAAAACATCTGAACATATCAAGTTTTATTACGTCTGTGTAAGCTCTCAGTCGTACAGGAGTGGTCCATCGATGAGAAGGTTTCTTCAGCCGTCATCTGTACAAAAGTGAAGGTTTCGGACGTTTCGCCTCCTATCCAAGAGGCTTCGTCAGCGAACTAAAGTCTGACTGGTCGTATCGGCCCCATTTATATATCCCTGATGTCCAGACCTGGTGGCGCCGGACACAGCTATGATAGGAAACTTTGGCATCATACGATGTGACTTCTCTCTTTACATCTGTCCCAACCCCAGCAGCAGTCTCAGTGGTGAGGACGAGGCTGCTGGCGGATGTTTCTCTGCATGAAAGAACCAAACTGAAACCGGATCACATCTGCCAATTATTAGAAATCTGCCTTAATACTACGTATTTTCAATTTCGGGAAAAATTTTATAAACAAATCCATGGTTGTGCTATGGGCTCACCAGTTTCACCCATAGTGGCTAATCTTTACATGGAAGAGATGGAGAAACAGGCCCTCACATCCTTCCCAGGGACAAAACCTAGACACTGGTTTAGATATGTGGACGATACTTTTGTCATAATTAAGAAACAAGAAATTCAATCCTTCACAGATCATCTCAACTCTGTAGACTTCAACATTAAATTTACTCGTGAGGACATTCAAGAGAACCAACTAGCCTTCTTGGATTGTAAAGTAATTATAAAAGAGGACAGAGCGCTAAAAACAGAAGTCTTTAGGAAGGCTACGCACACTGACCAATACTTACTTTTTGACTCTAACCACCCTTTACAACATAAACTAGGAGTTATCAGAACCCTCCAGCATAGGGCTAAACTAATACCAACTAGCACTGAAGGTAGAGAAAAGGAGTCAAAACATATCAGGAGAGCACTCACTAACTGTGGGTACCCTCAGTGGTCATTCAACAAATGTCAGAAAGAAAGAATAGCGAACGAAACCAATAATTCTCAAGATTCTAAAAGGAGAGGAGTAGCAGTACCGTACATTGCAGGAGTTTCTGAAAAATTACAAAGAGTCCTTTGGCAACATAAAATTCCTACTTATTTCAAACCGATAAACACGTTAAGGCAAAAATTAGTGCATCCAAAAGATAGGCTACCAAATGAAAAACAAAGTAATGTAGTTTATTCCATACATTGTAAGAATGAAAATTGTAAAGAGCAGTACATTGGGGAGACTCAACAAATTCTCAAAAAAAGACTTTATCAACATCGCAGGGATAATACTAGTGGGCCTCAATCGGCAGTACATTTGCACCTAAAAGCTACTAACCACTCATTTGACGACAATGAGGTTAAAATCTTAGCGAAAGAACATAGATGGTTTGAAAGGGGGGTAAAAGAGGCGATTCTTATAAAACAACAAAATCCTTCATTAAACCGGTCTGGTGGTGTGAGGTTCAATTTGGATCGTTCATACAATAGCCTGCTCAGGCAAAACAGGTTAGGCAACTTTCGCAATGCTGATGAGGGTCGTTATGCTGATGAGGTGATACCGGGGGGAGTGGGTGTAATAGGCCAATCGTTAGTCAGGAATGTAGGAACAATCAGTGGGGCCACAGGGGGGGGTCCCGCGCCTCCCCCAACCTGAGAGTAGGGACCTATCATAGCTGTGTCCGGCGCCACCAGGTCTGGACATCAGGGATATATAAATGGGGCCGATACGACCAGTCAGACTTTAGTTCGCTGACGAAGCCTCTTGGATAGGAGGCGAAACGTCCGAAACCTTCACTTTTGTACAGATGACGGCTGAAGAAACCTTCTCATCGATCAAGTTTTATTGTAACTTAAAGGACAACCAACACCTCCGGATAAGTTGCGGCCATGATTTTTAAAATCACTTCAAATGACTTCTATTGACTGCATTTTACAAAGATTCAAAGGCATATGGCGATATTTTACATTTTAAAACTCACGCCGAATATTCATGATGTCTTGTTTTTGAGTTGATGACAATGCTGGGAGTGACGTCACATTTGGTACGCCCCTGACCGAGAAAGTGATACACAGTGCATTTTGGGTACTTTGTTTCATCTGAAAACACCGTGTTGATCGCGAAATTAGAAGGAAAACTACATAAATAATGCGATGGTGAATCATTGTGTGGCAGCCAATTGTGGTAACACGCATAAAGATTGTGTAAGTTTACACAAATTCCCAGCGGACAAACCAGCCATTTCCAATGGACCAGAGCAGTATAGCGCCAGCTGCAGACGAACAAGGAGCTCCCCGCAGTGCACAAATAACCGCTGTCATCCTCTCAGCCTGACAATTGGTAGAAAGTTGCTTCCAGTGGTGAAAGAGAGCAATCACCATATTAGCAGAGCAAACCGAACTGCTGTCATTCATACGTAAGTTCGTAACTCTTCATCTGGAAAGTTTAAACAACTTTTTGCATGCACAACCAGTAAACAATCTGCATTGAAGTTGACATCTTGTAGCTTATTATTTGTTATTCATGTCCTTATATGCCACAATTGATGCTATATTGCTTATTAACGGAGCTTCATATATGCTTCATATGTCGTGTCCCTCACCAGTTTCGTCGCTCACGGCTCGAATTGATATGGAAGGACTTCTTTAATCGATCACAAACACATACTTTCCTCTTCAGAACTATTTGAATCATATTCATATCTGGATGAGTAACAAGAAAGGATGTTTTTCCGAATCTGAACTCTCTGAAGCCATTGTTTTGATTCTGGAGCAAGGCAGTTTGTGAAGGAGTATCCTGATGAAACGTTACGAACTGGGGGCGGGACTTTCTGAATCTCTCCAGTTTTGAGCTCATTAGTGGCAGTTTTGGACAACTTTAAATCATTGGTGTTTTGCATTTGACTAAAAATATCAATTGGGTATTTTAGATGCTATAAAACATTTTTTCTGATGTCAGTTAGAAAACAAAAACATTGTGTTAAGAACTCTTCTTTGATAACTCTGATATTCTTACATACATTGAACTGGTGAGTTTTTGGACTGCTTTTGTTTGAATTCCTTTCCCCTCAGAGTTCCCATTTGGACGTGAACTGCTTCACACTAACATCAAGCGTTTGTTGGAAAATACTTCAACGGTTCTCAATAGGGTTGATCACCGGCGTAGGATGAGGATCACCCACATGTTCCCTCCTATTATGTCTGGAGCCCATCATGCAGAGGAATTTCTTGTAACATAGGATGGCGCACTGTCAAACATCCAAAGATTTTGTTTCGCAAAGTTGTGTTCTCAATTTTGCAGCATGGAAGAAAGTAGCCAGTCACACACTTTGTGTTATTTTATTTTCTCACCTCCAGGGACATGAGAAGGGGCCAACCCAGTCTCTCAAGAGTGGAAAAAAAATGCTTTCAAATATAAGGTCTTATGTTCCAATGTAACAATGTAACTTTTTTGATTCCAGTAGATTTTCATTTGAGCAAATACAACATTAAAAAGTGACAAATTCTTCAACTGACGACTTCAGTTCTTTAGAACTCATACAATATCTTGAAACACTGCTTTGCTTTTAAAACAGTGCATTTAAAAAAGTAAAAAAAAATGTTTTTATTTGTTTTACATTTTAAATATGTTTTTCACGTCGACTATTTAGCACATTTGCCTCACAGTGCAGAGAAGGAGGGTTTGATTCCATTTGAGTTTACATATTCTCCCCGTTGCCTGAGTGGGTTTTCTCCAGGTACTCCGGTTTCCTCCCACATTCCAAAAATATTAATGGTTGGCTGAATGAACACTTTAAATTGTCCCGAAGTGTAAGTGTGAGAGTGACTGTTGTTTGTCTTTGTGTGTCCTGTGATTGGCTGTCAACCGGTTCAGGGTGTACCTTTCCTACTGCCCAAAAATGGCTGGGATTGGCTCCAGCGCGCCCCGTGACCCTAATGAGGAATAAGCGGTACGGAAAATGGATGGATGGATAGATGGATGGAGATGCTAAAAGTTGGTACACTGTATTTTGTGGTATCCACATCTACTTGAAATATTCACCTTTATAAGACATGACATGTTTGCAACCAACAATCAGAAAATGGATGGATGGATGGAAGGAAGGAAATACTTAAGCATTGAAATTTTTGTTTGAAAACCTGAATGTGGTATATTTTCCGTTCAGCCTGTGCAGATTCGCCTACTCTCAGATTTCTTTCTTGTCGGTGATGTCATGCGGTGGAAGTATCACAGTAGTCTTATTGGTCAGAGGTGGGATGAAAACGTTCAACATGAAGAAAACACTAAACTCCATTGGTCAATTAAAAAGGTCTACACAGTCACTATGTGATGAGCAGAATGATTCCATCCCCTGAATGTTCACTCATTTTTAGCTTAGCATGTAGCCAGCCTGAATGTCGCTTGGTTAGGGAAGCTGATGGCTACTTTTTTCGCTTGGGCTCAGTGCATGCCGCATATTCCTCAAAAGCACTGGAATTGCAAGGGAGAGAGGTTAACACGAGTGCACCAAACTGCTACTGGTAACTGGCGGGAGGTGAGCCTTTCCAATGGCAGAAAGACAAAAAATAATAACAAAAAAACTTTATTTTATTTAAAATTATAACAATAATGCAATTATTGTATTTCATTTTTGAGTGTGGTGGACAATACTTTCTTCTTTTATATCGAAGACTTGAATTTAACAGCAAGATGATATTTTGGCAAACTGACCCAAAGGCCCACATGGCCTTGATTTGTGAATAAAATTTGTGTTGTGGAGTATCGTCTGTCATCTGATGAACGCCCTTCATTCTCATTACGGAGAAAACACACTGACTTTCAGATACAAAATAATACAATACATATTGATTTATATAGCGCTTTAATAACAGCTGAAGCTGTAAGAAAGCGCTTAACGTGGATACAAACAATATTAGGAAAAACAAAAACAAAAAATGGTTTCGGCAATTGGTTGCGTTAGCCAGATCATTACAGTGATTCAAGACTGTGCTTCGAGGAAACCTGTTTTCTGCACTAAATTTTTCAGGGTTAAAATGTGTTTGAATGTGTTTCCAAGCATTTGATAATAAATATTTTTTTTTTTTTTTGGTCACATTGAGCATCATCTTGTCAAGACATCAAAACATAACATAGATCACATGACCATCTCAGTAAAACGTTTTACATTTCTTACAATTCTGCTGATGCAATGTCCTGTTCACAATGCCATATAAGAAAGAAAAGTAAAACAAATAATGAAAAAAAACACAAAAAATAAATCTTTTTAAAATGTTTATGGGATCAAAATTTGTGATCGGACTACTGATTATCACATTAAGGTGAAATTCCTTATTTGCGGATGGGCACGGTCCTTCCCCATGAAAAGTGGTGGTTACTGTACTGTAGTTGCTAATTATTTTATCAACGACCAAACAAAAAAAAACACACACGCACACACGCATGCGCACACACACACACACACACACACACACACACACACACACACACACACACACACACACACACACACACACACACACACACACACACACACACACACACACACACGCACGCACACACACACACACACACGCACACACACACACACACACACAAACTCACACAGCTCAAGCATTGTGTATTGCTGTGACTATAGGAAGACCACCTGGGTAGCTTGCAGGCACACAGATGGAGTGTTTTCCCATGTCTTTGTATTAACTTCAAAGTGAAGTGTGAAGTACCGAATGAACATGCAAACAGACGGTGAAGCATTGCCATTATACTCCACCTCGGCTTGTGTCTCATACATCAGACCAATAAAGCTGAATTAGTCAAAGCACAGAAAAAAAGTTTAAAAAAAGAAATTGAAAAATGAACAGTACTGCATAATCCCGGGCCATAAGAGTGATGACAAGTTAATTAAACTCTTTCACACTTCCTTCCCAGTCACATTATTTTTAGAAGTGGGGAGAGAGAAAGCACATGTTAAATGTCATGGAGGTCGGACATTATTCATTATTACCAATACTTACTTTTTGACTCTAACCACCCTTTACAACATAAACTAGGAGTTATCAGAACCCTCCAGCATAGGGCTAAACTAATACCAACTAGCACTGAAGGTAGAGAAAAGGAGTCAAAACATATCAGGAGAGCACTCACTAACTGTGGGTACCCTCAGTGGTCATTCAACAAATGTCAGAAAGAAAGAATAGCGAACGAAACCAATAATTCTCCAGATTCTAAAAGGAGAGGAGTAGCAGTACCGTACATTGCAGGAGTTTCAGAAAAATTACAAAGAGTCCTTTGGCAACATAAAATTCCTACTTATTTCAAACCGATAAACACGTTAAGGCAAAAATGAGTGCATCCAAAAGATAGGCTACCAAATGAAAAACAAAGTAATGTAGTTTATTCCATACATTGTAAGAATGAAAATTGTAAAGAGCAGTACATTGGGGAGACTCAACAAATTCTCAAAAAAAGACTTTATCAACATCGCAGGGATAATACTAGTGGGCCTCAATCGGCAGTACATTTGCACCTAAAAGCTAGCAACCACTCATTTGACGACAATGAGGTTAAAATCTTAGCGAAAGAACATAGATGGTTTGAAAGGGGGGTAAAAGAAGCGATTCTTATAAAACAACAAAATCCTTCATTAAACCGGTCTGGTGGGGTGAGGTTCAATTTGGATCGTTCATACAATAGCCTGCTCAGGCAAAACAGGTTAGGCTACTTTCGCAATGCTGATGAGGGTCGTTATGCTGATGAGGTGATACCGGGGGGAGTGGGGGTAATAGGCCAGTCGTTAGTCAGGAATGTAGGAACAATCAGTGGGGCCACAGGGAGGGGTCCCGCGCCCCCCCCCCCCCCCCCCAACCTGAGAGTAGGGACCTATCATAGCTGTGTCCGGCGCCACCAGGTCTGGACATTAGGGATATATAAATGGGGCCGATACGACCAGTCAGACTTTAGTTCGCTGACGAAGCCTCCTGGATAGGAGGCGAAACGTCCGAAACCTTCACTTTTGTACAGATGACGGCTGAAGAAACCTTCTCACAATGAAGACATTTTTCATAAGCAGGCAGCATTTTGAGTTGGTTGCTTTTAAAGATGTGTTTAATGAATTTTGGCCCTTAAATGTGTGAGGTTAAAATGGAAACTATCATATTATTCTCCATATATTTATTTAACCTTATGTGGTAAATAAAACTGTAATTGTATTATTAGTTATTCACAGACTCTCATAAATCAGTTATACATGTGTGCGTTAGACATGTGTGCGTGTGTGAGTGTGTGTCTGTATGCACACAAACACAGTCACATAGACACAAAGACACACAGTCACACACACACACACACACACACACACACACACACACACACACACACACACGCACACGCACACGCCCGCACACACACACACACACACACACACACACACACACACACACACACACACACACACACACGCACACACACACACACACACACACACACACACACACACACACACACACACACACACACACACACACACACACACACACACACACACACACACACACACATACAGGGGAAGGTCTCAGATGGATAAATCAATTAATCTTGGCTGAAATTAAATGTACATGGCAATGAAGCCAAGAATGAATTAATGATGATCTGAATAAATCGGCTGCATGTGTTTGAAGGCTCCATGACATTAAAGCTGAAAATGGCAGCACCCACTCCTGACCTTTCTCAATGCGTGATTGCCAAATGGACTTACTTCATTTCAGGTGCAGTTGCGTTAACAGCTATATGCATTGACCGGGGTCACATCACCAGCTTTGGTATTCAATCGGCCTCTGTAAAAATCACACCTGCTCCATGCAAAGAAAAGAAGTAGAGCATCAGAAGATAGGGTTCCAGTTATGGCTGTTGGTTGCAGCCAGCATAGACGTGCTGGTAGCTCTCAGCTGTCCGTCGGCTCCTCCTGAGCGTCCACAGAGCATGAGTCCTGTCCGCTCCGATCAGACCACAGAACAAGTTACTGCAAAGGACCACCTGAATTGTCCCGTCCTGATGTCTGCAGACACCCACCCAAGCGAAATGTAGCCACCACCTCCTGACTCTACTACCCCCCCTCGCCTTTCACATACACACACAGAAAATTACTATCAGCGCTTACAAACACAATCCCTGGGACCCTGCATTCCCTGGACACTGTAATCCCCACTCCCAGACTGATCCACCTCTGTGGAATATGGCAATAATGATGCCCACTAATGGCTCAATATGCAGAGCTTTATATGTAGACATCAGCAATGTTTCTCATCCTGATGGACAGCAGATGGGAGTTCATGCTTACAGTTCTTAGTGATTATGCAACAAAATGTAACATTGTCTGGGTGGTCATTGTCTGGGTGGTCATGAAGGCGAAATGTATACATCACTGAAGCAAGTAAGATGGACGGTCATTAGGCTTGATCAAGTTTATGTAAAACCCTCCAAAAAAATCTTCCCTTGAGCTCCAGTGCACAAATAACGACCATGATTCATGTGACAATGGAGTCACCGTGATTTTTCTCCCATTTCCCAGCAGCATGGGACTCACAAAGTATTCAGCAGTATCACATTATTCAAATTAGGCAATTATTTTGGAAAGCTATTTCCGTTTTCAACAAATAGCCGGCTGCACAACAGAAGACAGTGTAATGTCATCTTTGTCGGCTGTTGTTGCTGTGTCGTGAGAAATCCCCATCCTTCATCCCTTGACATGTCATACCTATTTGAAAGGCTCTCTTGGGGAAAATGTGGCATTTTCATATTATAGTAGAGGGTGCCGAGATGAAGGGGGTCACAGGGAGACACTTTCTCTGATCTCACCACTTCCTCTCAGCCAAAAAAGGGCCTGAGAGGGGCAGGCGGAGGCGGCCATCTCTGCTCTTGGCTGGTGCCATGTGAAACGCTCTGTTTCCTCTCTCTTCATTTTCACGGGCTTTGTTTCACAAGCAAACAGTGGAAGTGCCCCCAAGTTGCCCGGCCAAGCTCTGCATCCAAACTGGCACGGGTGAAAAAAAAACAGAGGGAGGGGGGCGGAGCTCAAATTGGAATATAAGAATACCGCAAGTGGGGAGGGCACGCTGGTTCTTTCAGTCCACTGATGTCATGCCTGTGCCCACCGTGGGAGAGCAGCGGCGAGACCAAGACGCCCCTTTCTCTTTCTCCACTACCACTTTTTCCCCCCAAGATGAATGAATCTTTGAGAAGCCGCGGCTCATTGTGAGCCGTAATCGACGGCGATTATGCCGATTTTATGCAGGCTTCCAAGTGCGTGGAGGTTCCCTGAGTATTGGCTTTGAGGGCTGCTGTGATGCAGCCAGGACCACAAGGGGTAGTCCTGGCAACAGTTTGCAGCTTAGTGAGAAGGGGGTGAAGGGGAAGGAGCGCGCTCCCAGCCACATAAACATGAGCAGACACAACGAATGCGAGAAACCCAGGATGGGGTACAACAAAACTCAATGGCAAATACATGAATGTGAGAATAGGAAAAATTACAGTTAATTAGATTGCAAATGTGTCTGTGATCTGCGCTTAATTGCAAAATCCACTTCGGGATATCGACTGTGTAGCTTTGATTACATAATTAAATACCGTAACTAATGAGATTGTATTCAAGTAAGGCTGTGTGAGTGTCTTAATTTCTTGTCAGTTGTACTTCTGAAAAACAAGCACAACGAGGAAGATCTAAATGAGAAGACGCATTTCCCACTAGTGTCTCTGGGGCCCAATGCCCGTTCTCATGACTGGAGCATCACAATATAATGTGAGGTAAAGACAACTGGAGCTGGGCCAGGCTCCGGATATATCTGCCCCCACTGGGCCTCACAGCTACTTTGTTATGTAGTGGGAAGAAATGGGCTCACACATTCTGGCTGCCCAGGAGCTGTGAAAAGAAAAATGAAGCCCTCAGCAAACACTGAGGGTTGTGCGGTGCATGGAAGTGGGAGATCAATTACAACATCTCAAGAAAGGGAGCCTTTGTCATTTTGCCTTTTTATTTCACTTTCGACTCAGAGTGACATGAGTCAAAGTCATTATAGTTATGAAACACTGTCAATTACACCTGCAGGTGTGAGCCTTTGTAGTCAGCATATATCACATGGCTGGAACCAATAAGAAGAAGCAATTCTGCATATAAAAATATGACAGTGATCCAGAGGTAGATCACCATAGCTGTTTGATAAAATGATTTTTCAATCTATCGATTCATTATTTAAATCCGTCATCCACACGAGGGCATACTGGAGCCTATCCCAGCCCCCTTTGAGCAGCAGGCGGGTTTGCCGGCCAAACGCAGCACAAAGACACACCATTCACGATAACGTCCACACCTTGGGACAATTTAGAGCGATCAATTATTCCCCGATCCAATTATTCTTGGAATGTGGGAGGAAACTGGAGAAAACCCACACGGACAAGGGGAGAACATGCAAACAGGAGTATTTTTTTGCAACACAAAGAAAATCCCATGATGAATGTCCTCCAACGTTCTCTTTTGTTTAGCTTGTAATGCTTCTTTTTCCCCGCCCCTAAAATGTATGCATTAAACTGTGTTGCTCTGCTATAATGTCACACAACGGACTGAAAATCTCATCAGCATACCAAGATCTTGCCTTCCTCCACTGTGTGTTTACGGTGGTACGTACCATTGCAGTGCCATGACAATCTACGACATGCTTCTGAGACTGTTAGTGAGGCCAGAATTCAGTACCACGGTCAGTGACTACCTCGTGCTGGAGGAGCCCACCAACTTTCTTGAGGTACAGAAAGAAATTGAAAGATTTAGAGGACAAACATATCCACACAAACTTTACATGCATTGCATTACTGCTCGACCCAAACTTCCGACTGTGAGACTGAGAGTATCATCTACACCAGGGGTGTCAAAGTCATTTTTTTCCGCGGGCCACATTGTAGTTATGGTTTCCTCTCGAAGGCCGTTATGAATTTGGGGAACCCATTAGAATGTTTAAATCCCTTCAAATATTACATATAGAGCACACAGCAAATTAATGAATAACTCGTTTTCAAATCTGAAGTCAAGAATAATGACTTTTATTGTGGTTGACATCCAAAAATATGAAATTTTGGCTCAGATTTTAGCAATCATCATGGAATTTAACAAGTTTAATTTGCTTTCGCGGGCCGAAAAAAATGATGTGGCGGGCCGGATTTGGCCCGCGGGCCTTGACTTTGACACCTGTGATCTACACCAACTTTCAATGCAACATCTCTGCTGAATGTCCCACAAACATGTTTTTGTATATTTTCATTATTTTCATTCCATTTTTATCGTTCAATCCACGAACCGGCTGCCTTTCATCCGGGCGACATATGACTGATGGGTATTTCTCTGCCTGTCAGTGTCCTCAAAATGTACTCTTTGTTTGTGTTCATAATGAGGTAGTCATTAGAGACAGAGCCTCTGGGAATCCTGAAGCTCGTGTTGTAGTCTGTGTCGGTCTCTCGGATGTGACCAGTTCAGCTCTAATTACGTGCTAACGGCCTATTACGCTGAAGAGGGTTTGGGGTAGACTGAATTGGATAATTCCTATTCATTTCCATGAAGGACCAGAGATACGAGAGTTGATAATGTAATCCAACCACAGCCCTCTTCACTGCTGCATCTGCAGTTAAGTGATTTCCAATTACTGTCTGCACATCACTTGACCGCGCCGTACATTTGTTATTTTCTCTTTTGTTGTGGCTGTCGTTGAATCTGAATCCTTCTGGTAGTATTGAGATCAACTTTCTTTTTTTTCCAGGATATTCCTCGAAAACGGTCTTTATTACCCAGATCTGAACTGTTATCAATCTCTGACTGCGGCATAGATAAAAGGCCAATGGGGAAAAGAAGAAAATCCATATTCATGGTTACTTTCTCTCAGCACTGTGGAGGGCTTCCATGCGTACTGCTGGCGTTGTCGTCTCTTTCTTTATAGCTGTACGGCCGATCATGCAAATACAAAGCACTTCTACTATCATTAGCACAAAGCAGGTCTGTGAGAAAAAAAATCTGGCTATACCGAATGGCATCACACAGCTAGTGATGGCTTCAGCCGATTTCCCACAGGAGCTCATTAAATCAGCCAGTAAGGCAGGACTACCCCACCCCTACTACAGCACCAATATTATCCACCACATAACTAAGAGAGAAATGACAGGGGATGATGGAGAGGTGTATAGAAGACAGGGGGAAACATAGAAGGGGGCAGGCAGAAATGCTGCATAAAGAGAAATACATGTTCAACCATGCATGGAGGAAAGGGACAAACAAAAGGGAGCGGGGATGAAAGGTGTGGCTGCCTGTGAATGAAGGGATTGAGAGTTGAGAATATAACTGACATTCGAGAGCTGGTGAAATTAATCATGAGAAGTGTTGCACATGGACAGTTCATTGAGGGAGTCCTTGTTATTGGGTAATCTGTTTGCTATGTAAAGAGCTGACAGCTGTGTTGGTGAGGTCCGCCTGTGAAATGGCATTACCGCGCAAATCTCATTTCATACATCAATAGACTCACCTGCCACAAGCAAAAAGAGACACACGGAAACATCACATGCCTTTACACGGACTCTCTCCCACATTCCCTGCATGTTAACATGTAATTATAGGCAATACATTGCATTGCTCAGCCGTCCACTGTCAAAAATCTCGGTCCGACCTGGTCTCAGCTTCATTCGGAACTTGCCAGTGAGAGGACTAAGGAGGATGGACGTTCTCTCACTAATTAAACACCGGAGTCTGTTGGGACGGAGCGCCACCAGCAGCAGTAGCAATGCCAGGCTCTCCTTACACCACCCCACGGTATTTAGAGTAAAAGCATGCTTCCCCACACATGCACAACTCAAAGATTAAACACACACGCAAGCGCGTGCACACACAAACACACACACACCCTCCGACGATTACTGTGCGAACCCCCGAGGACATCGCACACAGCTTGCTTGAACATGACAAACCCTTACTTCAAGCACGATCATATTTACTGTAATAGCGAACACCACCCTGGAAATAATATTCAATCATCTGCTATTTCTGTTTCCTCTGAGATTTTATGTGAAAGGTCCATAATAACCCACAGGCGAGGCTGTAACATTTACAGATACAATAATTGTACATTATTTATTTTAATTTACACATGATAATAGAACTATTTTTAATCATGATTATTAAACTTTGTTGACCATTAAAATTAACCATCAAACAAAATATTCTTATACCTTTTTCCTGAATGGGGATATTTATTTATTGAGCAACTTTCAGTATTAAAAAGTCAACATATTGCCCATAATGAATTTAATGAATACCTAAACACATTTGGCCACTTGGATTGAGTAACGACTAATCATGGTCCAGCTTGTGAATGTCACATGAGCCATAGTATGTTGTTAAAGTCATGAAAGTCATTATTTGATGCTGAAAATGGCAAAATTTGTGATGTATCCCTTTCACCTTTTCTCACTAATCCTTCTTATGGGGGATTCTCCCACAAAATATTGATATACAGCAGTGTTTTTCAACCAGTGTGCCGCGGCACACCACTGTGCCGCGAGATATTGTCAGGTGTGCCGCGGGAAATTATCCGATTTGTGTGCCTGTGCAGTCTAGCACCTGGCACAGTAATCATGTAGTACTTTTCCATACCAGCAGGTGGCAACAGCGGGTAATTGTGCGTCACTAATTCGCTTTGAGACAAGCGAATTAGTGACGCATGGATAGCGCGGCAAGTGCAGATTGTGGCTAGCGGGACGACGGTGAAAGTGAGTACTCTTTGTTTGTGTTCATAATGAGGTAGTCATTAGAGACAGAGCCTCTGGGAATCCTGAAGCTCGTGTTGTAGTCTGTGTCGGTCTCTCGGATGTGACCAGTTCAGCTCTAATTACGTGCTAACGGCCTATTACGCTGAAGAGGGTTTGGGGTAGACTGAATTGGATAATTCCTATTCATTTCCATGAAGGACCAGAGATACGAGAGTTGATAATGTAATCCAACCACAGCCCTCTTCACTGCTGCATCTGCAGTTAAGTGATTTCCAATTACTGTCTGCACATCACTTGACCGCGCCGTACATTTGTTATTTTCTCTTTTGTTGTGGCTGTCGTTGAATCTGAATCCTTCTGGTAGTATTGAGATCAACTTTCTTTTTTTTCCAGGATATTCCTCGAAAACGGTCTTTATTACCCAGATCTGAACTGTTATCAATCTCTGACTGCGGCATAGATAAAAGGCCAATGGGGAAAAGAAGAAAATCCATATTCATGGTTACTTTCTCTCAGCACTGTGGAGGGCTTCCATGCGTACTGCTGGCGTTGTCGTCTCTTTCTTTATAGCTGTACGGCCGATCATGCAAATACAAAGCACTTCTACTATCATTAGCACAAAGCAGGTCTGTGAGAAAAAAAATCTGGCTATACCGAATGGCATCACACAGCTAGTGATGGCTTCAGCCGATTTCCCACAGGAGCTCATTAAATCAGCCAGTAAGGCAGGACTACCCCACCCCTACTACAGCACCAATATTATCCACCACATAACTAAGAGAGAAATGACAGGGGATGATGGAGAGGTGTATAGAAGACAGGGGGAAACATAGAAGGGGGCAGGCAGAAATGCTGCATAAAGAGAAATACATGTTCAACCATGCATGGAGGAAAGGGACAAACAAAAGGGAGCGGGGATGAAAGGTGTGGCTGCCTGTGAATGAAGGGATTGAGAGTTGAGAATATAACTGACATTCGAGAGCTGGTGAAATTAATCATGAGAAGTGTTGCACATGGACAGTTCATTGAGGGAGTCCTTGTTATTAGGTAATCTGTTTGCTATGTAAAGAGCTGACAGCTGTGTTGGTGAGGTCCGCCTGTGAAATGGCATTACCGCGCAAATCTCATTTCATACATCAATAGACTCACCTGCCACAAGCAAAAAGAGACACACGGAAACATCACATGCCTTTACACGGACTCTCTCCCACATTCCCTGCATGTTAACATGTAATTATAGGCAATACATTGCATTGCTCAGCCGTCCACTGTCAAAAATCTCGGTCCGACCTGGTCTCAGCTTCATTCGGAACTTGCCAGTGAGAGGACTAAGGAGGATGGACGTTCTCTCACTAATTAAACACCGGAGTCTGTTGGGACGGAGCGCCACCAGCAGCAGTAGCAATGCCAGGCTCTCCTTACACCACCCCACGGTATTTAGAGTAAAAGCATGCTTCCCCACACATGCACAACTCAAAGATTAAACACACACGCAAGCGCGTGCACACACAAACACACACACACCCTCCGACGATTACTGTGCGAACCCCCGAGGACATCGCACACAGCTTGCTTGAACATGACAAACCCTTACTTCAAGCACGATCATATTTACTGTAATAGCGAACACCACCCTGGAAATAATATTCAATCATCTGCTATTTCTGTTTCCTCTGAGATTTTATGTGAAAGGTCCATAATAACCCACAGGCGAGGCTGTAACATTTACAGATACAATAATTGTACATTATTTATTTTAATTTACACATGATAATAGAACTATTTTTAATCATGATTATTAAACTTTGTTGACCATTAAAATTAACCATCAAACAAAATATTCTTATACCTTTTTCCTGAATGGGGATATTTATTTATTGAGCAACTTTCAGTATTAAAAAGTCAACATATTGCCCATAATGAATTTAATGAATACCTAAACACATTTGGCCACTTGGATTGAGTAACGACTAATCATGGTCCAGCTTGTGAATGTCACATGAGCCATAGTATGTTGTTAAAGTCATGAAAGTCATTATTTGATGCTGAAAATGGCAAAATTTGTGATGTATCCCTTTCACCTTTTCTCACTAATCCTTCTTATGGGGGATTCTCCCACAAAATATTGATATACAGCAGTGTTTTTCAACCAGTGTGCCGCGGCACACCACTGTGCCGCGAGATATTGTCAGGTGTGCCGCGGGAAATTATCCGATTTGTGTGCCTGTGCAGTCTAGCACCTGGCACAGTAATCATGTAGTACTTTTCCATACCAGCAGGTGGCAACAGCGGGTAATTGTGCGTCACTAATTCGCTTTGAGACAAGCGAATTAGTGACGCATGGATAGCGCGGCAAGTGCAGATTGTGGCTAGCGGGACGACGGTGAAAGTGATGGAGAGGTTTTTGAAGAGGAAAAATGCTGACTCAGAAGTGGAGCCTGGACAAAACCCAGGCCCAAATGAAGGCCCTAGTATGGATGGAGGTCAAAAAAAAGCAAAGACAGTGACGTCGAGCAAAGTTTCTGGCGCGAGGCAATACAACGAAAGCTATGTTTAATTTGGATTTACTTTTACCGGAGATGCAGCGGCACCGACTCCATTGTGCTTGGTCTGTGGTGAAAAGCTCTCCATGCTGGCTAACAAAGCTATTTGACATGAATGATAATGAATTTGATCCATACTAACAGTCATGGCTCTCTACTTTTGTCCCGTCCTTGTCTGGAGCATAGTGTAAGTATGAATGGGTTTTCAAGTCAAGCGCAAAGTGTGACGTTGTGAAGTTATACCCATTTTCAACGCATCAGCACCACCTGATCAAAATTAGGCCTGAAGTGTTGTGCCAACTTGTTGCAGTTAGAAACTGGGTGTTCTAAAATGATGTAGATATAAACACAATGGAACAACGGAACCTGCTTCCTGCATTCCCTTCGGGAGGCCCGAGCGCGGCAAAATCTGTGACGGGATGGAAGCCTTTCCCAATTTTCAGGAGTCAGTGGAGGTGGTCAAAGTGCACAAAAGAATTTGATGAGGAATGCAGACTTCAATGGGCAGATGATGTTATAATCTGTGCAGTGCACATTTGGAGACTGTCTTCCACCATTATAGGACACGTCCATGTGTGAGTACCGCAGACCCACGATCACTTTGCCGCAGCCCAGAGTATTATTTATAATGTGACAACAAAAGGGACATACAGATATTTTCAACCAATTGATTTTCAAGAACAATTCACATGCATCATTACACGCTATTATTTTATTTCTGAATGAAATATGACATCACCACAAGCATTCGATCACCTTTGCCAGGTCCGAACACCAATAAATCACTGGCCTTAATCTACTCATTAGAAACTGAAGCCACTTCAGTAGTGTCACGTTTTGCGAGGTGGTGATGGCGGGTTCGGATCCCAAAAAGCAGGCAGGAGGGAGCAGGAGGTTGTTTGACAAATTGTATTAAAATAAAGTCAGCAGGAACAAAATGTAAAACATCAAAATGATCTGAATGGAAAAAATACAAAGTAGCAAAAGAAGACCGCCAAGGTTAAACAAACACGTACACGATGCATGCTGCAACCAAGCAGAAAACAAACAATGAATCGGCACCGGATGATCATGCCAGGTGTCCTTTTAAGTGTTATTGATTATAACGACCAGCACCTGCGAGGCTGCCGGCAGGGCTGACGTCGCTACCCGCTGGTCGCCAATCTGATCGGGACGACCAGCACCTGTGAGGTGTGGGCGGGGGCGACAACGACCCCCGTTGGTCGTCAACCAGATCATGACAGTACCCCCCCTTCAAGGGGCTGCTTCCAGAAGTCCCAACAGTCTCCCAAAAAGGTCCACTCGCCAGGGAACGGTCGGTGGAGAGGGCAACCGCTGCCTCTCCAGCACACGACGGGCGGCGGCCTGATGGGAACGGGACTCGGCCTGGGGTGGACGAAGACGCGGCACGGATCGTCGTGGGCGTGATTGCGATCCCTCTCGCACATTCACGCGACGGCGCATGGCTCTGCGTGGACGTCGAACTGCCAGGCGCAGAATGGCACCCCGTACGGCCGTATGGGACCAGGTCTCGGCCGGACGCCGACGTGGGCGTGAACTGCCCGGCTCCGGGGGAACGAGACCAGTCCAGAGCCGCTCCGGGATCCAGCGGTGAGTGGGGTCTCGGACTGACATTGACGCGGACGTTGCACGGCTCGTCGTGGATGAGACTCAATTCGTCATGCACGACGACAGCGTGGCTGGACGTGGGCGTGCAATGCCAGTCACCCAGGGTCACCCTGGACGGCCACCTGGAAGGAGGTCTCGGCCGGACGTTTACGTGGACGTTGCGGCTCGTCGAGTGACGCGATTCAAACGCGACGAGGCTTGCGCTAACGTGGACGTAGCATTGCCAGGCACAGGGTGGAAATGAGACGGGTCCGATGTACCTGCGGGATCCGATGGTTGGCCGATTCATTCTGTCACGTTTTGCGAGGTGGTGATGGCGGGTTCGGATCCCAAAAAGCAGGCAGGAGGGAGCAGGAGGTTGTTTGACAAATTGTATTAAAATAAAGGTCAGCAGGAACAAAATGTAAAACATCAAAATGATCTGAATGGGAAAAAAATACAAAGTAGCAAAAGAAGACCAAAAGTAAAAGCCCGCCAAGGTTAAACAAACACGTACACGATGCATGCTGCAACCAAGCAGCAAACAAACAATGAATCGGCACCGGATGATCGTGCCAGGTGTCCTTTTAAGTGTCATTGATTATAACGACCAGCACCTGCGAGGCTGCCGGCAGGGCTGACGTCGCTACCCGCTGGTCGCCAATCTGATCGGGATGACCAGCACCTGTGCAGGTGCAGGCAGGGCCGACAGCGCCCCCCGTTGGTCGCCAACCAGATCATGACAAGTAGAGTAGTGAGCTTACAAGACAAATTCCACGAAATCCCGCTTGACCATTTTTCTACGGAATTTTGGGTGATTAAAAATGGATTCACCTGTCACAGCGCAAAATCTATTTTGTAAATTATTATTTTTTGTTCATATCTGTTCAACGTAATCTTAATGGTTAAACGCAAGGATGAGGTGGAAAAAGTAGGCTATACACTTGCCGTATGGATGTGTGGATGAACGCAGTTTGGTAGAACGAGAGAGAGAGAGAGAGAGAGAGAGAGAGAGAGAGAGAGAGAGAGAGAGAGAGAGAGAGAGAGAGAGAGAGAGAGAGAGAGACGGAGAGAGTGGGAGACAGGGAGAGGGAGAGAGAGATGGGGTGGATGGATGAATATATCCATCTACTTGTGTATATATACTGTAGATCGATAGAGACAGATGGAAGGACGGACGGACGGACAGACAGACAGACAGACAGACAGACAGACAGACAGACAGACAGACAGACAGACAGATAGATAGATAGATAGATAGATAGATAGATAGATAGATAGATAGATAGATAGATAGATAGATAGATCTTAGTCCTAATTAGGCAGTGTAGAACGCAGTGAGCCAAACGCTCCAAACAAAAACCCCTCTGTGTTAATCAGCCATTGAGGCAGAGCACTCTTGGAACACGCCACCCCGACCAGAATAATGGGCCACTTTACAGGCCTCCAAGTTAGTTCACAGAATATCGAGCTGGGAAACCGCTAGCACAGGGTACATGGGGAGGAGGGGTGATGTTAATTGTTTCCTTCGTTTTTGTTTTTGCAGGCCCCTCCACTCCCTTCGCCTTTCACCTCTTTTGGTTCTGAAAGGGGGTTCTGACAGGGTGTTCCGTTGCGCAAGTGGGTGAGGTAAACAAACTAGACAGTATGCTCCATCAACTGGATTGTGGGGATGGTGATAGGCTGAGCGGTGGTGGGTGCACACAAAGTGAAGGATGATTGGTTCAGCATCGCAGGGTGAGATAGGTATAGGCTAAGGGGGAGAGAAAGAGAAGATTAGTGGGTTATAAAAGGTGACGGCATACGCTCCTAGGGTAAGCTTAAAAGGTGGTTATTCCGGAAGAAGTTGGTTTGTGTGTGTGGATGTGTGGAGGGCATAGATGGACGCAGGGGTCTCTCCTCCAAGTGTGGTCATTGTGTTCATTGCCGCACTTCTCATGCATGGAATCCCTTTGGCTTCCGAAAACGTCCACAAGTGATGAAGCACTCCCAAATCTGAGCAGACAAGTGGCAGCTCGTCTCTTTGCTCCCGCAGCTCGAGGCTGTTAAGATTCTCAAGAGCAACATTTATGCCTACCGATAAACAAAGAAGCACACACACCCTGCTCGCAAGCCCATTGCACGCTTAATTGAGGATTTGGGAAGAAGGAAAGGTGGGTCAGGAAAGCCTTGCTAAAAAAAAGACTTACTTATATTATTTAAAAAGTACTTGATTATAGTATTTTAATATTTATTTTTTGAGATGGATAAAAAGCTGTTCTTTGCATTGAATCTTCATCATTATAGATCTTTTCTTTCATGGTTTCTTGAAGGTACATGAAGGTACAGTTTCCCTCTCAAGACGGAGTTTATCAAAAGAGTGTATAATAATTTAATAATTCTTGCTGAGGCAAAAAAACACTTGGGTCCTAAGTTTAGGGCAAACATGTCCAATTCTGGACATGGAGGGATACTTGTTTTCCAGCTCTCCAGGGTGCAACACACCCAATTCGTATAATCGGCTCATCATTCAGCTCTGAAAAAGCATTAGAATAATACTGAATATTTGAATCAGGTCTGTTCATCAGTTACTGTATTTAACGAACTGAATTTGCCACATCTCAACTATTGTAGTTTTCTATTGTATTTTATTTATTCCCCATTCATTCAAGTGTTATTTCAGTCTGCACTGAACATAAACATGAGAACAATGCCTATTACGATATTGTTACTGTACTTGAAGTCTTCTCTTTGTTTTGGAAAAAAATCAATGATGAATCTTCATTTAGTATTCTTGGTTTAAACATAAAGAGAGTATGGTTCCCACAAACTTGCTCTTTGGTGTCAGGAGGGAAAAAACAACAAAATTAGAGCCCCCCCCCCCCACCACATCCCCACCATTTAGCCTCAACCTCTTTTACCATTCATTCTCCGGGCAATTCCATGACTCAAACGGCTGACATGCATTTTGATAGAGCAGGTGCCAAAGGGTTGTGGACAGCGGTTAAAGCTTTCGTCTGCAGTATTACAGTACGACATATACCCGTGTTCAATCTTGCGTTCAAAATTTATGAGTGACTCACTCTGTTTACGGCCAGGAAGTTTGCCACATTTCTCGTAAAAGTGAATTTGTGGTTGAATTGGCATATTCCGGCTTGAAATGCAACATGAAAGGGGGAATACTTTTGCTTCAGGAAAGACAAATGTAAACATATCTAAGCTGCTTTCATTGTTTTTACAATTCTGACAAAAGTTACTCATTCTCAGGAAAGGATGTATGTCTCAAACGTTTGAAGGCACGTTTGATAATGGTGTTGTAGAGTCACAGTTCATTAAAAATATAACCTACCAGTAGTCATTTACATGAATATTTCTTGGACAATTTCATTTCCTTGCCCATTTTTTGATATCCCCCCTCCTGCTAGAAATAATGTCATCTATATTGCTTGAGGGGCAACATGGTTCAGTACTGTTGTGGCCATTTCCCAACACAGAGGTCGGTGGTTCAATCTTCAGCCACCGCAACCAAGTGTCCTTGAGCAAGATATAGAACCCATAGTCGAATGACGTAGCAGTCTGAAGCGCTTTAAGTACTTAAGGTAGAAAAGTGCTACACACGTGATAGCCCATTCAGCAAAGGCGCTTTCACTTTAATTGACAATTTTTCCCAACTGTGAATCATTTCAGTTTTCCATGTGTTTAATATACTATATGGTCATAATGTGAAATGTCTCAGCGGAACTCAACAACCAAGGCTATGTATAGCCTTGATTGCAATATATCCCATATATTATTGTTCATTTTGTATTCTTTGAATGAGGTACTTGCGACTGAGCAGTTTTTGTTGGGTGTTCGCATATGTCCTAAGATTTTCTTCCGGTCTTTTGACAGTGTAACAGTTCACAGAGTAGATGTTTGTACGGCTGCCAAGGGTCAACGGCCACTTTATGACCTGTTCACCAGGGCCTGTTGATCGAGTAGCAATCTGTGCAGGATTTAATCTGCCTTTCATCCTACATCACTTAAAAGATGTTCCACACTGTATTCTGACCTTGCGCAGATATATAAGTCAAGAAAGAATATTAATGTTATGAAATAAGATTTTCATTTATTATCTGTA
Organism: Hippocampus bargibanti; assembly: GCF_051943395.1. Taxonomy (NCBI): domain Eukaryota; kingdom Metazoa; phylum Chordata; class Actinopteri; order Syngnathiformes; family Syngnathidae; genus Hippocampus; species Hippocampus bargibanti. The sequence continues at coordinate 22,715,921 of NC_142738.1, read as the reverse complement.
TCTGGTCAGTTAGGTAGCAGTTATCTAATGGAAAAAACTAAAGTAAAGCCTTAACCATGGCCATCAAGGGGGCTATCAGCCTCTGTGGTGAATGCTTGTGTTGTCCTGTTCCTGTGCAGTCAAACAGAAGTGAAGGGAGCCAGGCTCTTTGTTTGGTCAAGCCATGGGAAAGACCCCACTCCGTGCAGACCTCTGAGAACTAAAACACTGATTATATAGGTGGGGACTGCATTGGCAAAATCAAAAAGAAAAAAGAAAAAAGAAGAGGGCACAGCATAGATTGGATGATCCACACGAGGAATCCGGAGAACATAAATTCCAAGAATTTAGACCCAAGCAAATGAGCATACTTTGAAATAGGATCATGTGAATGCAAATATGCAAACAACGGAGAAATTAAAGGAAAGAGAAAAACAATTAAGAAATGTCATTAGTACATGAAAATGAGAAGCAGGACGGGAAAACAAGATGGTGTTGGAGAATGAAACAAGGAGTTGGATGTTACTTTGGCATCTTCCGCGTGTTCCCAGGAGGATTACACAAGCTGCGCAAACCACACAATGACAGGAGGAACTCCATGAATCGAAAGATCGGACATTCGATGATGGTGAATTCTTGAACTTAATTTTAAATGAGGCATATTTTTTCTTCAATCAAGCTTCAATTTAAAAGTTCTGGTTGCCCCCACATGGGTAACATCTTGCACCTGCATGCTTCTTGTGGTATTTTTTTGACCCTACAGTGGAGACGGGCCAGAAGCCTCTCTGATATACATAATAAGTCCACATTCGATCATTTACAGTGAAGATTTCTTCCGATATCTGCATATTTTTTTGTCTCTCCCTCTTTTACACCCACATTTTGTCACACTCTTGCCAGTGTTACATCTAAGTTTTTTGTCTGGCAGAAAAAGTTAAAAATAGGATGAGTAAGAAAAAACACATAGGTGTTGGCTTTCGTAAAGAATAAACATTTAATTGACTCAGTCGTAAATATTGTGTGCAACGTATCCTGTATGATAATCATTTGCAAATGTATTTAAGCTTCATTTGCAGTGTGAAATTTTGATACTACATATTCCTTTTTTGAGGCATCTTTGTTCCCTGACATAATTTACTCTTGGGTGACTTGTGTGCTTCACTCATAGCCCCCTACGTTCGTTCAACTACATCCTTCACACACGCACACACACACACACACACACACGCACACACACACACACACACACACACACACACACACACACACACACACACACACACACACAAACACACAAACACACAAGCACATTCTTGTAAACAGACAAGTTACCCTGAGCAATGTCTACCCTAATTAAAGCACTGTTTACCCAGATGGCTGGCATGAATATGTGGATGCTCCGTAGGGTTGAAATGTTCATATATACTTTTCATATATTCTTTGTTTATTATGGTTGACGTTACCAGCATTTCTGCACATCTAATTTATACACACACACATGCACAGACGCTCTTATACACGAATGCTGCATTATTTTTCTTACATACAGTAAAGTCTCGTTATATCGATATCGGTTATATTGATAGTACTGCTTATTACAATACTTTATTTTCATTTCCCGGCAAATTTCTAGTCTTTTATGTATAATTAGTTCCGTTTAGTACGATACAGGTTATTACAATAATCCAGTTACTATGATGCCCTTTTCATCTCCCGCTAGCCATTTTGCTCTGCTTATATCGATACAAAAGCATCTTAAGATGAATCGATATTTGCTTCAGGATTTCTATACAGTACCACCATTAGCGATATCTGTATCGGTCACACCGTTGGTGACGTGACCCACTTTTGTGTTTTGCACTGTGTAGCAGAGCTGCAATAGCAATTGAAACATACTGTTGTCTTCTTATACAGGATACAGTTGTTCAACACCAATTTCAACCATGGGGAAACATAAGAATTGTGACCTTGGAACGAAGTACAAGGCAATAGTGGCTGTGGAGGAGAATCCAACTAGGAGCAAATCCTCCATCACGAAAGAGTTTGACGTGCCAGGGAATACATTATCAACGTAAGTAATGTAAATGTTGCAGTTTTTGTTTTCCATACATATATTTGATTGTGTTGTATTCAAATATCATTATCGCTTGCAATAATCACTGTTTTTCATACAGTATGTACATGCTGGTGTTCGTGGTGTCTCTCGTGTGTATAGAACAATGTCGAGTGCTACTCAGAGTCACAATTGCAAGTGTGTTATGAAAATAATAAATGACGTTTTTATTTAATGCACACGTTTATTTTTCACTTCACGAGAGTACAAAAGCATGCTAGATACGCAATCCATGAACTCAAGGAGAAAATTATATGCCATATCAAAGATCCCCCATTTATTGCCCCCTTTTAATGCAGTTCGGCGCAGGATCGGATATATCGATAGTATGGTTATATAGATATTTTTTCCGATTCCCGAGAATATCGATATAACCAGACTTTACTGTATTTAAAATTCTTGAGATGCTAAAAGAGCGGCCGGCCCACTCCAGCCTCCCTGTGTGGAGTTTGCAAGTTCTCCCTGGGCCCGCGTGGGTTTTCTCGGGATCTTCTGGTTTCCTCCCACATTCCAAAAACATGCATGGCAAGCAGATTGAACATTCCAAACTGTCCCTATGTGTGAGTGTGAGTGTGAGAGTGTCTGTTGTTTGTCTTTGTGTGCCCTGTGATTGACTGGCAACCAATTCAAGGTGTCCCCCTCCTCGTGCCAGAAGACAGCTGGGATTGGCTCCAGCGCCCTCGGCGACTCTAATGAGCAATAAGCGGTATGGAAAATGGATGGATGGATGGATGGATGGATGGATGGATGGATGGAGATACTGTATTTTGTGGTATCCACGTCTACTTGAAATATTCACCTTTACAAAACATGACTGAATGTACAGTACTGTAAATTCAATAGTAAAAAGGGCATCTATGAAAAGCAACTCATTTGTTTCACAGTATTGTTTTTCTCCTCAATAAAGACTTGTACACTCGGTTTTCGAACGTCTCGGTTCTTGACCAATTCGGTATTCAACCACAAATTTAGTATTTTATGTCTCGGTTTGCAACCAAAAGTCGGTTCCCGACCAAACTGAGCATACCTAAATGCACCACTCCCCTCATCTTCCTTATACGTCACCTTCTCGTGTCGTGTCTCATTGTGATCGACGCATTAGTCTTGTTGAATAAAGTTTTTATTAAAAACCTGACGTGTTAGTCTGAGATCACGGCAAATCGGACGTTATCCTTGTGTAGCGTTACATTCTGAGCAGGCGTGTTTGTACTGTTCAATCAAGATTTTTAAAAAAAGCAGATGTGTTTGTTTGAGACCTCTGCAAATCAGACATTATTCACGTATAGTATTCCGTTGAGTCAACGTATTGCTCAAGATTGATAAAAAAAAGCAGACATTGCTTATAATGGAAAATATTTCAGTTTCACAAATCAGTTTTTAAACAAGTTTCCGGAATGGATTATGGTTAAAAACTAAGGTTTGACAATATTATATTTACAAAATGAACTGTCATCGATGCGATTCGGGTCACTGAACAAATGGTTTTTAAACAGATTTCTGTAACAAATGATGGTTAAAAACTAAGGTTTCACTCTATTATATTTCCTAAATGAACTCCCATTGATGCGATTCTGATCAGTCACTATGACAAACACACATACACAAACGTGCGCACATCCACTCAGATATAGGACTTTTATACTTCAAAATGACTCATCCTGCCTTTCAGCATGTGCCTTGGATGTCTGTGCTCATTCATGTAAGGAGAAGATGCCACAGAACAGTAGTTTAGAGAAATGCCTCTGGGAAAAGGACAAAACGTATTAGCTGCCTGGACACGTTTGAATACAGATTCTCCCGGCAATTACACTGAATGCCAGCGCCCTTCAGACTCCGCCCCTGTGACAAAATGGCCATGGTCCAGCCAGTATGTCTCACCAGGCAGAAGGTCTTCTTAATAATCCAGCAACCACACTGATCCCCTCCATGGACGCATCAATGTGCTGTTGTCGGAAGCATCCACTCACACACCCCGCGCACGTTTTATAAATTGATGAGCCGGAGGTGATCAAGTGATGGTGCCAAGACTGCTGGTTTCCATGGTGACCCGGGTGCTACTGTTGGGATAACGGTAATGTGTATGTGTACGCATGTCTATTGCAGTGAATGTGATTTAAAATGAAAGGGGCCAGCCTTTGGCTACTCGAGGTGGGCAGTTTTATATTGGAAATGTTGTGATTCTTCAGTTGTCTTTGCAGGAGTGGTTCCTCCTTTTTTTCCGTGAATAAAAATGCTTGTTCAATGAAATTGTTATGCACACACAGAAGGCTAAAAACCCTGCAGATTTCCAGTCAACATTTACATTTCACACTGGACATGATATTTTACCACAAACCCACATTGAGCTAACTTGTTGATTATCAGAATGCTCTTCTGCAAAGACAGTGAAATAAGTTATCAGAAAATACACCTTGCTGGAAAGCCAAATTCTATATCATTATGTTGTAACCCTAACAAACAGGTCTACCCGTGGATGAGGGGTGGAGGAGATTAATTTACAAACATGCTTTACTCTTAATATCTAAGTTGGATTTCGGTTTTATATTTAAAATGTTGTGTTGGTTTTGCTCCATTTTATGTTGTCATGTGGCACACACAAATAAAATGAACTGGGTTTAGATACAATTTCCCCCTACATTCTGTACATATAGTCTCATGAATTGATGTAAGAACAAAATGGCAAACGGTGCACACATGTCCCATCTTAACATGTCAACTATGTGACAGCTCATACATAAAGGTTAACGTGCATGAATCATCTGCAACAAATTGCTTGCAATTCTACATGGATGTTTGATCATTTTAAATTAAGGACCCGAGATGGATGAAAGTGTTAACAGGGTCTCTGATGGAATTCAATGCGTCGCGCACCTCGACATCACAATGTGTGCGCTGCAATGGGAGAAAATGGAGCAAAAATACTTGGAATAAATGCACAACCGAATGGGATTAAAATGGTTAAAATATCCATTTGTTGTGAGTGTTTTCGTGTTGTTTGTAGATTATGGCACGCAGCGTGGGTCTAGAATAGCTCAAAAGCAGCATCTTACCTTTATTCCACACCTCAACGGAGAAAGTTTTGGGTGCACCCGCTTTGCAGGGTCTTCTTGCATCCGCGTCACGGAGGCTGAGGCAGCAAAGGCGAGCCACTGCAGTTCCACCACAGGAGCTCTTGACGGAGAGATCGTAGTGAGGGTTTTTGTCTCAGTAGAATCCGAGGAGCTGTGCAGCGAAACGCACCCACGGACAGAGCTATGCCTCACCTCACCCCTCGGCGCTTGACTCCCCTTCTCTCGGCGCCGGCCCCCTCCTCTTTGTGTCCTTTTATTGGCGTTGCCATCTCCAGTTGGTGAATGATGCATCTTATCACATCGCTCCCTCACCTTTCTCCCTCGTGCTCTCGTTTGCATATTCCATTTGCGAGTTGATATACAAACGCAAATGATGACTCGCTTGCGGTACGTCGGAGGTCCTCCAATAAAAGTTGCAGGCGTCCATTTTAAGATCTGCTATCAAGGTGAAGTCCTGAACACGCAGACCGTGTTACATTAAAAATTGGACTTGTTAATTCAAAGCCAGAGGGTTGTGGTTCTTAAATAGCCGAAGGTGTACTCTCAATGCACTGAAAGGAGTAAGCCGAAATTTGAACATACCTAAAAATAAACATCCAAGGGAAAAAGAGGATACAATGACAGAATGACAAAGATCCTCTGTGAAGCACAAGAACAAATGTCTCACTAAAATATCTCCCAAAAAGCAGACAGTGGGTTAAGTGGAACAACTTAATTTTCAGCCCAAACAGTTGATAATTCTGTCAGTCATTTTAAGTTTTAAATACATTTTAATCAATATGTTTTCACAGTGATTCTTTTATTGAAATCAAAGTCAATTACCGTATGTTCTGGTGTATAAGGCACCCTAAGGCCTTGATTTTCTTCCAAAGATGACCCTGCACCTTCTTCGCAGGTGCGCCTTATATGTAAACTAATGACCCACAAGAGGTCTCGCAACTCCTGTCAGCAGCCACGACTCCATTTTCCCCTGTAGAAGTCATGAGTAACCTCTGCCTCTACTGTAATGCCTTATAAAGTGGTGTGCCTCATATTGGAAAAAAAAACTTTATATATTTACCGTATTTTCACGACCATAAGGCGCATATAAACATCTCAGAATTTTTTGAAAATGTGCTGTGCGCCCTGTAGTGTGGACGTATTAGAGGCCACCATGAGGCGGACGTGGTAGAGAACATGAGGGGGGGGGGTATGGGCGTGGTTTGTGTATACAAGAACAGGTATGTGCTTTGTGCAGAACATTGCTGTTTCAACAACTCAGAAAATGGCAAAGAGACATGGTTATTAAGCTCAGTTTAAACTGAAGGCTTTCCAAGGAGGTCCGTCTTGGTGCTGGCGTTTTATAAAATATAATTATATTTTGAAAAAAAATTGTCATTCATTGAAGATGTGCTTTATACTCGGGTGCAACTTTGAAAATACACGATTCATTGATAGCATGCCTGTCAACTTGTACGTTTCCCCGTATTTTATTGTATTTTTTTAGCATTTAAAATAATGTATGGCATACTACAACTTTTATACAGGAAAACAAAATTGTGAACCAATCTAACAAAGACCATTTTGGCTCAAATCCAGTTCGTCTCAACTCCTGGTAGCCAGCAACAATGTTTGAAAACCCATGTGTGCTGGAATCCAGAAGGAGTTCACTTCATGTTGATAATTAATTTTATGTGGACAAATCTTGACTTTTAACTAAATTATTTTTCCCTCTTTTTTCATTCATCCATTTTCCACACCGCTTATTCCTCATCTGAGTTGCAGGGGGTGCTGGAAAATGGTGAAAATGTGTGGTCCGTACACCATTTCAGAGCGGATCTGTTTCGCATAATGTAACATTGAATTTCAAACACGCACCTTTGTGGAGATCTTCACTTTCTAGGTGCCACTCTGAGTTCAAAAAAATTACCAAGCTCTTCAGTGTTTCAATAACAGTAATTTCATTCAAAGTTAGTTTGGTAGCAACAATCACATGCTTTATGCAAATGTAGGACGTGAGTGACACTTTTATCCTTTAAAGCAATACCACATATTTTTCTCATGGGTAAAATCACTGTTGATTGCACAAATCGTAATGAGTGTGGAATTGTGTGATAAAAAGAGAATAATAGTATTACTTTAATTAAATCTGTTCTTTGTTCTTGTATTCATACGGAGCCCCTAAGGCAGGTGTTGGGGTAATTCACGATACAAACATCTCTAAACATCGCTTCCTAATCTTTGTTTTCATTTTAGACTTCCTGATACGTCATATTCTTTCATAACCTTTCTGCTGTGAAATGTAAATTTCTCCACTGCGAGACTAATAAAGGCAAATCCAATCCAATCCAATATCCTGCCTTCCTTTACATGATGTCGCATTTACATTACGTCACATCCTATCACGTCACACACTGTGCGCCGCATAAATACTCCCGCAGTCCGTTCTCTCTCTCTCTCTCTCTCTCTCTCTCTCTCTCTCTCTCTCTCTCTCTCTCTCTCTCTCTCTCTCTCTCTCTCTCTCTCTCTCTCTCTCTCTCTCCGCTCTCTTCAAGATTAAACCAACTTTCTGTTCTACACTTGGCTTCCTGATGATTTAACCATCCTCTGCCGTCAACGCCCGTAGAAGCAATGAATCAGGGACGAACGATAAAAAATTAACCCGTCATTATTGGTGCCGTGAAAAACTCCGGGTCCTAGATGATGACTTCGGAAGAGGGGAAGGAGTAAGCCATGTGTCTCTCTTTGTCCTTCGAGAGTGTTTGGAAAGAGTGGGCCCCCTCCCTTCTGGTGTGCGTCTCTCAGGAATGCTTCACGGGTGAGTGCCGCTAGCATGCAGCTATGTTGAGTGAATGTATTGTGGAATTCTTTCAGCCAAAAGTAATTCTGTTCACGGTTAATCTGCGTATCTCAGGCTTGTAATCCGAATTTCGATCGAGTCAAGGCGGACCATCCTAATTTGAGCCTATGTGCGAAGTTTTCGTACGTGACTAGTTGACGCCATTTCGGGTCACTAAGTTTGCGGCCACACGCCGGCTAACGGACCATGAGACCGGAACTCCTAGAATTTATTTTCTGTGTGAGGGCTGGTGAAAGATTGATTTATTAATTATTGATCGATTAATTTTGATCCAGACGATTAAGTGTTCTTTTTTTGTTTAATTGCAGCTGCAATCGATCGTGGATGACTGTAACATTAATGCATTCACCAACATGAAAGTGTGGTCAGCTTTGCTAGCGATGCAGTGCCACAGGGTTTCCAGGGGACAGAGGGTGGTCGGCTGAGGGGGGGGGGGGGCGTTTGGAGGAGCCGTCTTTCTGTGTGTCTTTTTGTCTATTTGTCTTCCCCTTCTGTGTCCTTTGTCTTTTGTCTTTTTATGTTGCATTGTGTGCTTTCATGTATTGTTGTGTATGTACGCGCGTTGTGTGAGCTTCGCTAAGACAAAGGGGGGGAGGGGGGCTGCCAGCAGAGAGAGCGGACAGCCCAGTCCTTCCTCCTTCTTTCTCTGCCCATAAGAGGGGGGGGTAAATTCACAGCCGCATTCTTCGACAGATTGATTTATTCGCGAATAGGTAAATAAATGGAAATAAAATGAATAAGCGGTTGCGTTAACATTAACAAACGTATTTTGCAAAAACATTGTTCCTGCCGCATGTAATTCTGCCGCCAGGTTTCTCTCTTCTTTCACTGGACGAGAGACTGCCTTGTCATTACAAGAGGGTGCCATGCAGACGACTATCCTGTCTCATCGGGAAACCTGTCCAACTATGCAGCGAGGAGACTTTCGTCTCCGCTCGGCGTCCTCATGAATGACATAACACTGTTTTTTCCCATACCTTTTTGACGAATACCGTCTACTTGAAACAAAAACTGAATTAAATAGGCACGCAAATTAGACTGAGTGAAGAAATAAATAAGCCAACAAACAAATGAATAAACAGAGGCTGAACTTGAGTGAATTTGAAGGCAAAAGTAAAGTATTTTTGTTAGATTGGATAAAGTGTTTTCACTAAGAAAATTGAACACCTTGAAGACAGAATTACAATGTTTTTGTCTGCGATCGGGACAAATAATTTTGAAATCGTGATTTGAGCGAATGCAACATGAAATGGAAATTGTATAAAATGACAGAGTCAAAGAGTGAATTTATACAGTTATAGGATTAGTTTTGTTAGATTGGGATAAACTTTGTTTGTACATGGCTTGATTAGGCCATTTGAAAGAATCCAGAGTTATTTACGATGCCTCTTATCAAGGGTTTTTGTCAGCACAGAGCTTCAAAGAGGGGTTTAAAACACCCAGAGACAATTCTGGGGCCCTCACCTCATTCCACTGTGTTGACCTCTCGTAAATGACAGTTCAATTGGAAAAAGTAAATAAAATAGTCAGTAAATTAAGCTAAATAACAGGAACATTTATCTCGAATTGGATGAAATTGGCAAGGTAAATGTAACTAGATTCGCTGGTGATTAATTACTTACAAGAGATTCACCAGTTGGTATCGGACTTTTCACAAAGACAGGTTTATAGATTTATTGAAATAATGATTGTGACATGATCATTACACTCGTTTTGACCTGACAATTGTCATCCCCCTGAAGTCAAAGAACAGATTATTTGATTCATATATACGGTAGCAAATTGAATTTGATCGGATTCACCTTTATTAGTTTCTGAGCGGAGAAATTAATTTGAAGAGGACAAGATTGATTTGCAAAATTTAGTGACTAAACTTTTTTCATTATGCTTTTATGCAGATTATGTGGACCGCAACAATTCGCAAACAGAGCTGGGAGATGGTGGTTGAGAAATTGTTCAATTTGCAGGACGAATTGATGAACTGTGAGATGCACACGCCACTTGCATCCACCCATCCTGTGATTTTCTAGGGGCAGATGCTGCTGAATCACAGTATCATCCGAACTGAATTTTGATTCTTGATGTCTTTGCAAACAAAATTTAATCTCTGCTTCAATTGTCATAGGAGATCCAACAAAGGAGAGGCCGCAACGGCTGGTGGGATTCGCCTGCACAACTAGAGTTGGCACACCCAACTGATGATTTGGGATCGCTGACAAAGCCCCTATTGAGAATAGTTTTGATTTCCAAAAGTATAGTGTTTGGCATTTATTCAAATGCTGACAATTTTTATTTTTTGCATATATTTCTCATCCAATCATCTAGCGAGCAACGAATTGTTACAATTAGGCTTGATCGTATGAAAAACGTTCGCCATTGGAGATGCAATGGCGGAAGTCCAATGTTTATTAAGACAGCCGCAAATGCTAATTTATCTTCTGTCTGCCTTTGCGTACAGTGATGACATTTGTCAGTTCAAAAGTAATTTATAGTTACGACTAAAAGTGCAGGATAACCTGTCAAGATTGATTTGATTGTGAATTATCATTGTTATTATGAATTGGATGCAGTGCACATTAAAGTAATTGACTGCAGTTCACATTAAAGGAATTTCTCGCCGTTAAGAATGAAATTGGCGCATGAGTTGAGTGGGCACCGATGTCAGTCAGAGATTCAGGCGGAATCAGATATATTGTAGAGGGTTTTCCACGCTAACCAGCTTCTTTCACAATTGGGAGAAGGAGATTCTTCAGGAGAGCTCCTGAGGAGTCCATGCCAGGGTGAGCGGAGATGAAGCTGGGTTGCGCGGATGGATGTCCTATGCAGAAGCGAAACTGAATGTCAACTGGTGCCCTCCAACTGAATGACAAAAGGCGAGTATGATGACCATTTACGCAGATTGCCATAATGTTGCTGACCATGTCAACTTGTGCTGAAGAATTGTGGAAGGTTGTCCACCCCCCAAAATTTGGCCTCCAAAATTTCGGAACAATGATTGACAAATGGTTTATACAAATTGATCATCGGTGCAATGTCAAAGACTAATCGTGTTCCACGCAAACACGTTCCCAGTTGGCAAATTGAGACTTCATGTCTCAACAGGGGGGGAGTGACGATAGCTCAGATCATCATTGCCAAAATTTTCACTTTTGGTAGGGAGTGATATTGGCTGTAACGTCATTCACCAAGAAAGTGGTGCCCTCCAGAAATGCAGACTCACTAACCACTAACATTTACTAACCAACTAACATCTAACAATGTCTGCCATTTCTGTGAGAGAATGCATTGCAGAGCCTTAACGATGAGATAGCCTTTGATAGGGAAAGAAACACCAAGAAAGTGTGATGTGTAGAATGAAACCATCTTTTCGACATGTGACCTGGCACAAGTCTTATTTGGTTCTCCACAGGACGGAGCTGCGATCTGAAGGGAATGAAATGGACCACGCCAACGTGGGATGGACCGGTTGTGGAGCTGCTAGGCGTCTTAGCAGCCACAAGCTTCGTCTGATTCGCGAGGACACCGTTCGTCAAGAAGATTCCCGATGCACGTCACTGGAGCCACATCGACAGATCACACAGCTTTTCCCAGTCATCAGCTCATCCGTACCACACCCTGGGGCCTGCTTGCGACAAATGCTGCAAACAATTTCGTTCCTCCTCGTCGTCCTGGTGATCACCATCCAGGATGCCATGAAGATTTGACTGTTGTAGAGATGACATGACTTTGATTTGAAATTGTTTCCATTGTGATTGTCCTATTTTGTGATTTTCTTTTCTTTTTCTTTCTTTTTCTGTTCACCTCCACCGATGTTAAATACAGTAAAGTCTCGTTATATCGATATCAGAATCAGAATCATCTTTATTGCCAAGTATGTAGGACACACAAGGAATTTGTTTCCGGTAGAACACGCTGCACTAGTATCGTTGTCAAAAAAACTGCTAAGTGGCACTATACAGTTCCATTTTGGCTACTGTTGAATATCCAAGGGAGTCCGAAAAAATATCGATATAACCGGGACTATCGATATATCCGACCCTGTTTGCATGTAATTTTCTCAGTGCGTGCATAGAAATAGTATCGATATAACCGGGACTATCGATATATCCGATATCGATATAACGAGACTTTACTGTATGTTCGTCAGGGGGGAGATGTTGGGGTAATCCGCGATACAAACATCTCTAAACATCGCTTCCTAATCTTTGTTTACATTTTAGACTTCCTGATACGTCATATCCTGCCTTCCTTTACATGATGTCGCATTTACATTACGTCACATCCTATCGCGTCACACACTGTGCACCGCATAAATACTCCCGCAGTCCGTTCTGTCTCTCTCTCTCTCTCTCTCACTCTGTCTCTCTCGCCATGCTTCCTCCTTAGCCGACACCGCGATGTCTCCGCTCTCTTCAAGATTAAACCAACTTTCTGTTCTACACCTGGCTTCCTGATGATTTAACCATCATCTGCCGTCAACGCCCGTAGAAGCAATGAATCAGGGACGAACGATCAAAATAAACCCGTCACAGGGGTGGCCAACCCGAGGCTCGTGAGCCGCATGTGGCTCTTTGGCTGCTTCAATGCAGCTCCTGGGCTTTCACACGACAACCAAAACGCCTATTGAATATGGTTAATGATGACTGCAGTGTACCATCACTGATATGAATATGTTAAATTTGTTGAAAATTATCATTAAGTAAACATTTCAAGTATTTATTCTCACAATTTATTTTGCAGGTTGACATGGCAGTAATTTCTATGATGACTGAAGAACAAATGGGAAAATAAATCACTTCTTATGGTGATGGAATAGCTGTCCTGTTCTTTTGTCAGCATTATACAGTCGTGAGAATGAAATGCTCCTCAAAAGACGAAGAGGCAAAATAAGATCAAGATCTCTGATGTGTATAAATGTATACATATGTTGAAGTTGATACATCATAGATTCTTGCAAAAATTTGCACTGTAGAAACAAAAATAGGTATTTTTCTACTTTGTAGAGTGGCATGGGCACCAGGAAATGCTGGAAGCCTTTAACACAGGGGTGTCAAAGTCATTTTTTGCCAGGAGCCACACTGTAGTTGCGGTTTACTCTCGAGGCCTATATGAATTTGGGGAAACCAAATGTTATATATCCTCTACATTTTACATAATGTGAAACAAATTAATGAATAACTCGTTTTCAAGTGTGAAGGCAAGAATAATGATTGTTATTGTGGTTTACATGGGACAATTTTAAATTTTGGTTCAGACTTCAGCAAGCATCTTGCCACTTGAAATGCTTGATTTGCTTTTGCGCGGCAAATAAAATGATGTGGCGGTCAAGATTTGGCCCCCGGGCCTTGACTTTGACACCATGCTTCAACATGACGATTTTCAGTCCCAAGATCAGCTCGAACGATTCGAGTACAACATCCAAAAGGTGCATGACTTCTATTAACTCCAATTAACTGTTGTTGTGGGCCGGGGGCGACAGGCATCTTGTCAGTCCGATTGAAAAAGCGGTTGAGTTCATCTGCCCATTCTTTGTCTTTTTCGTTCAATGTCACTGGGCTTTTGTGGCCTGAGATGTTTTTCAGGCCCTTCCAGACACCAGCGACATTGCTGTCTTGCAGCTGCTCCTCCATTTTCATTCTGGAGGCCTTCTGCCCCTCTTTGATCTTCCTCCTCAGTTGGATCTGCACGCCCTTCAGTTCCTCTCTGTTGCCCGAACCAAAAGCCCTTTTCTTTTCCTTCAGGAGGGATTTTATGTCGGGATTAATCCATGGTTTGTGGTTGGAAAAACACCACACAGTCCGGGTGGGTACGGTTTTTTGTTCACAAAAGTTTGTGTAATCTGTAATGTGGTCGGTGAATGATTCAATGTCCTCCCCATGAATCTCAGTGAAGAGCTCCCACCTGGTTGAATCAAAGCAGTCCCGCAGAGCTTCTTCAGCTTCTGTGGACCATATTCTGACCGTGCGGGTAACAGCTGGTTGCCTATGGACAAGGGGTTCGTACACAGGCAGAAGATACACCATATAGTGGTCTGCTCTTTCGCGAGGGAAGAAGAAGTAGTTACGTCATTTCAGACGTCTTGCTTGCCTGAAGGATACTCCTCTCGGAATTAACTCTTTCAGGACCAGACGAACATCCTCTTTCCTGACAAGATACCCATGTTCTCTGCACTTACTGGATATCCACCTGTAACAGTGTAGTTATAGGGAATTCTGCAATTGGTTGTGAATAAAGTCAACCAGGAAGCCCAAGTCATCGAACGTTTTTCGACGAAATAGTCCTCTTTTGTTCACCATTCGCTTCAAATGTATTTCACTAATTCGTTAACCATATTTAATCTCAATAACGAATGTAATGTATTTGTATTTCAAACCAATTTTAAAATAAAATTGGATTAAACTCACCAACGAGTGAAAAGGCTCCATGTTTGTTGGTTTCGGTTACCCAGACGATGACCCAGAAGTACATAAACCCGCATTTTTGAAAAAAGATTGAGAGATCTCGCATTGTTCGGGAGTGAATGCGAAGTATTGCGAGGAAATGCAAAGGTTTGCGAGGGAATGCAAAGTTTGCATTGTAAGCACTTGATGTGGAAGGCCTCAAGCATCCTGAGGTGGCGACTGTACAGGGTCTATGCTTCGCAGCTGTAGAGAAGGGTTCACATAACAACAGCCCGATAAACTGCAGCCTTGGTGTGGAGTTTGAGATCTTTGATTTCAAAGACTCTCCTCCTAAGTCTGCCAAAAGATGCTGATGCCTGTTTGATCCGGTTTTGTATCTCTCTGTCAATGCTGCAGTCGGCAGAGAGAAAGCTGCCCAGGTATTTGAAAGAGTCCACTATTGCTAGTGGCTTATTGGAGATGGTGAAGGTTGGTGGATGAACTGGAGGAATGGATGCCCACTGACAAATTACCTCAGTCTTTTCCACATTGACAAAGAGGCCCAGTCTACCATAGGCATCTGCAGCAGCTGAGAGACTAGCTTGTAGTGTTCTAGTATGTGGACCACAACTGCACAGTCATCTGCATATTGGAGTTCGATGACTTGCTCTGATCTTACTTTCGTGACTGCCTGGAGCCTCCTAATGTTAAATAGATTTCCATCAAGCCAGAAAACTATGGTAACCCCACTGTTCTTCTCGATCCTCTCGTGGAGCAACAGTGACACACACAAGAGGAAGATGTTGAACAGGACTGGTGCGAGTACACATCCCTGGCCTACACCATTCTGCACCTTGAAGGTTTGTGATTCATGGCCACCGATAGTCACACGTGATGTCATCCCATTGTGAAATTGGCTCAGGATGTTGATAAATTTCTGTGGGCATCCAAACTTCACGAGAATATTCCAGAGAAGCTCCCTGTTGACCGTGTCAAAGGCCTTTGACAGATCAATGAAAGCAACAAAGAGGTTCTGGTGCAGTTCCCTACACTTCTCCTGAAGCTGCGGAGCTGTGAAGATTATGTCTACGGTGCTCCTGTTCTTCCTGAAACAACACTGGGATTCTGGCAGCAGATCTTCTGTGATGCAGTTTATCAATCTATGTAGCATCACTTTAGCCAGGACCTTAACAGCAACAGCCAGAAGTAAGATGCCACGGCTGTTACCACAGAGGGATTTATTCCCCTTGCCTTTGTAGATGTGACAATATTTGCATCTTTCCACTGCTGAGGCACAGTTTCATGCTTCCACACATTGCTGATGAAGAGGAAGAGGGCACGGGTGCAAAGGTCTCTGCACTGTGAAGCCGGCGTGCTAACCACTCAACTACCGGGCCGCTGCTTCCTTCTTTTTTTATTGTTATATCGTTTTTTTTTTTCAGATATCAGTTCCACACTACTCAGTTTTTCTTCATTTTTATTTCATCCTAAAATGCTTTGCGCTACTTCTCGGGGACTTGGCTGGAAAAATATTTCACAGTGAATGTGTCACTGATAAAAGTTTTCGAACCACTGCTATAGTCGTTTAAATGCAGAGTGTCAACCAGCTCAAGATGTACCCAGTTTGTGGTTCCGTTCTGCCAGAGACAGAGAGAGAGAGAGAAAGAGAGAGAGAGAGGGAGGAAGTGAGAAAGAGGTAGGGAGAGAGAGAGAGAATCCAAGAAATAATATGTTTTGACTCCTTTTCCCTACCTTCAACGCTTGTTGGTATTAGTTTAGCTAAGATAGTTTTTAGATATTTGGCTACATTGTGAGTAGAAGAGTCGATGCTACAAACAATGGGTCTGAGCTATCTTATCTCCGTTGGTTGGTAAGACAGAATATCGCATAGAAAACACCACAAGGTTTGTAGGGAGTATCAAAGACCTCATGGAACCTGAGGAAACATTGGCATTTTACGATGTGACTTCTCTCTTTACATCTGTCCCAACCCCAGCAGCAGTCTCAGCGGTGATGACGAGACTACTGGCAGACGTTTCTCTGCATGAAAGAACCAAACTTAAACCGGACCACATCTGCCAATCATTGGAAATCTGCCTTAATATTATATATTTTCAATTTACGGAGAAATGTTACAAACAAATTCATGGTTGTGCTATGGCCTCACCAGTTTCACCCATAGTGGCTAATCTGTACATGGAAGAGATGGAGAAACAGGCCCCCACATCCTTCCCGGGGACAAAACCTCGACACTGGTTTAGATATGTGGATAGTTTTGTCATAATTAAAAAACAAGAAAATCAATCCTTCACAGATCACCTCAACTCGGTAGACATCAACATTAAATTTACTCGTGAGGACATTAAAGAGAACCAACTAGCCTTTTTGGATTGTAAAGTAATTATAAAAGAGGACAGAGCGCTAAAAACTGAAGTTTTTAGGAAGGCTACGCACACTGACCAAAACTTACTTCTCGATTCTAACCACCCTTTACAACACAAACTAGGACTTATCAGAACCCTATAGCATAGGGCTAAACTAATACCAACAAGTGTTGAAGGTATAGACAAGGAGTCAAAACATATCAACAGAGCACTCACAAACTGTGGGTACCCTCAGTGGTCATTTAACAAATGTCAAAAAGAAAGAATAGGGAATGAAACCAAAAATTCTGAAGATACAATAAGTAGAACCTTACATTGCCGGAGTTTCTGAAAAAGTTCTGAAAGAGTCCTTCGGCAACACAAAATTCCTACTTATTTCAAACCGATAAACACTTTAACGCAAAAATTAGTGCATCCAAAAGATAGGCGGCCAAATGAAAAACAAAGTAATGTAGTTTATTCAATACATTGTAAGAATGAAAATTGTAAAGAGCAGTACATTGGGGAGACTAAAAAAATTCTCAAAAAAAGACGATATCAACATCGCAGGGATAATACTAGTGGGCCTCAATCGGCAGTACATATGCACCTAAAAGCTAGCAACCACTCATTTGACGACAATGAGGGTAAAATCTTAGCGAAAGAACATAGATGGTTTGAAAGGGGAGTAAAAAAAGCACTTTTCATAAAACAACAAAATCCTTCATTAAACCGGTTTGGTGGGGTGCGGTTCAATTTTGATCGTTCATACAATAGCCTGCTTAGGCAACATAGGATTAGTAATACTGATGAGGTTATACTGGTCGAAATGGGGCAATCAGGTCAGTCGTTAGTCAGAACGACAGGAACTATCAGTGGAGCAACTGCAGTGGGTAGTCCTCTGCTCCCCCCAACCTGAGAGCAGGGACCAATCATAGCAGAGTCCGGCCCTGCCATGTCTGGACAGTAGGGATATATATATAGGGCCTAAACTACCAGTAAGACTTTAGGTTGCTGACGAAGTCTTTTGGATAAGAAGCGAAACGACCGACACCTTCAAAAAAGTACAGATGACGGCTGAAGAAACCTTTTCATCGATGGACGACTCCTGTACGACTGGGAGCTTACACAGACGTCAGCATAGCCAGGTTCAACAGCAACTTTTCAAAACAACAACGCTCTCAACGTTTTGGTGTCAACAAATGAACAAGTATCCCGTTGTAGCCAAGAAAGCCCTGGATTTTTTGATACCATTTGTGACAACATATCTCTGTGAGCAATAATTTTCAACGATGCTGGACATAAAATCGAAGAAAAGAAACAGACTTTGCTGTGAAAATGACATGAGAGTGGCACTTGCCAAGGTGAAGCCACGCATATCTGAACTGGTCTCAACAGCAGAAGTCACACTGACTTGCAGATACTATGTAATTTGTTGTGAGTTTATTCATTGTGTTGGTTTTGTTCTTAAAGGTGATGTTCATGCACGGTTCATTTTGTGTAGCAATAAAAACATATTGATGTCTTGAATTTAAAAAAAAATATCACAATTTATTTTTCACACAAGAGGGGTTTGGTGAATGCACATATAAAAATGGTAGGGTTCGGTACCTCAAAAAAGGTTAAGAACCACTGGTTTATTGGTTTGAAATAAGTAGGAATTTTGTGTTGTCAAAGGACACTTTGTCCTTTTTCAGAAACCTCTGCAATGTAAGTTACTACTTCTCCTCTCCTTTTAGTATCTTCAGGATTTTTTGTTTCGTTGCTTATTATTTTCTTTTGACATTTGTTAAGACCACTGAGGGTAACCACAGTTTGTGAGTGCTCTCCTGACATGTTTTGACTCCTTTTCAAAGTCAAAAGTCAAAGTCAGCTTTATTGTCAAATATGCTAATGTGCACGACATACAGCACAGAAGAAATTAATGTCCTCGCGGCATGCAAGGCACTTATAATGTGGCTAAAACGACATACAATTGACAACAGACAATACATGTACTCTACATGTTCTCTACATTCGACGCTTGTTGGTATTAGTTTAGCCGTATGCTGGAGGGTTCTGATCACTCATTGATCACAGTTTGTGTTGTAGTGGGTGGTTAGATTCAAAAGGTAAGGATTGGTCAGTGTGCATGGCCTTTCTAAAGACTTCTGTTTTTAGCGTTCTGTCCTCTTTTATAATTACTTTACAATCCAAAAAGGCTAGTTGCTTCTCTTTCATGTCCTCGCGAGTAAATTTAATATTAATATATACGTATACAGAGTTGAGGTGATCTGTGACGGATTGACTTTCTTGTTTTTTAATTATGACGAAAGTGTCGTGCACATATCTAAACCAGTTCCTGGGTTTAAAATGGACATGCCTTATCACCATTAAATTGCAGGGCACAAACAAACAACGATTTTCACTCACATTTTGACCAATGGACAGTAGAGTCATGCATGTTTTGAGAATGTGGGAAGAAGCTGGAGCATTTGGAGAAAACCAAAGCAAGCAAAGAGAGAACTTAAAGAAGGGGCAAAGCTGTATGGATCAGATCCTTTCAAAAATGAAGCAGATGCACATGCACCATCTTGCTGCCCAGTATGCCACTAAGTGGAAGGGTTTCTCTTTAACGAACGCTGGGTGCTTATCTTTAAAGGAATATGCAAGTGCGCTGATGTGAAAATGTTGCAGACATATTATTAGGCTTGCATTTTACATTTGGACTCATCCCTTAAATAATCAAGGAGCTCTTGAAGATAGAATGAAAATGTAATGTTATTGCCTCCTTTTGCAATACGCAAACTGAGTCATTGAAGCCGGTTCGGTTGGAAGTCATTGATTTAATTTGAGCACAGAAGAGTGAAATGATATGTGAATAATATGCGCCGTTTATGGTTGTGGGTATGGTGCTGCTCTGACCTGGATTCATTTGCTTCATAACACAGACGGTGGGCTTCACAGTGCGGGCAGTTCATTTTGTTTGTTGTTGTAGTTTTTTCCTAATCACGCCACCCATGTATTTCAATCATTCTTTTTACACTCACACAAAGTCCTCCTTTTCTTTATTGAAGAATCATCCTGTTTTTCAGTCTTTCAAGAAAATATGTACATCACTTTCATAAAAGTAGTTAATAGAAAAAAAAACATTACCTTACAATATGCTGTACATACAGTACATATAAAACATTACATCCTCTTTTTAAGGATGAAGTTATTTTCAAGTCAATAATTTCAGACTGATGAAGTAGACATCCTCTAATCAAAGACAGATCAAATTAATTTTAATCTGGGAGCATCCCTTTGCTTGGAGCACTGTGTTGTCCAGTGTTACCCTTGTGCAAGAAAAAAAATGTGACTAAAATTTACAGGCAAAACAAAGTAACAGAAATGAAAAGTAAGTGGTACACAATTATTGAGTCAGACAGTAGTAACATTTCTATTTCATACTACTCTCTATCCAGGCTTTGAAGTTTGCTACATTAGTGTAGACTGTATAGAGTTCAGGATCACACTCCCCTTGGTCATAGCCAAAGCTTACAAGTCCCAAAAGTGTCCATCGTCTCTTCTTGTTTCCTTTTGGGGGAAAGCCAACGGAGGGATTTTCCTTGTTGTCAGCAGGAGCAGGAAGGATAAGGATCCCCCCAGTGTCAGAAGGACAAATGGTAGAGGACCCATAATTCGGCTTCTGGCTTGCACACAGCATGTTGTCAGTAACACTGACAGGCACCCCATTACGGGCGTATTGCTTCTCGCATGGGACGATGTCAGCCAGGTGAACAAGGCCAACTCTTGCCTTTTCCTCTGCACCCAAACCTGAGTCAGGAAGTGGAGACCAACCAGTCACAAGCCCATGTCCAGACATCTCACCCTCGTTCGGAATGTCTGACAGACAGAGGGGTTGCACTTTCTCTCCAACCTTTGCTTTGTCCAGTAACTTGAGGACAGCTATGTCCGAGTCAAGGATATGAGGGTCGTAATTTGGGTGAATTATGATGGCAGCCACCTTTAGGAGCAAAAGAGAATGCATTCATTATTAAATAATGTAATCACCAGACTATACGGTAAAAGTTCATCTTGAGCTTACCCTCAAGTGTTGGAGACCTTTATTTTGATCATCACGATAGTGTTTGCCGACAACCACCTTGATTTTAGCTCCATCTAGAGGATAAACCTTCCCCAGCTGTGTCACACAATGAGCTGCGACCACAACACTCCTTTGATTCACAAGAGCCCCACTGCACACCAGCTGCCAGACAGAACCCCAGATATGATTGCTGGCTCTTGTGCCACCATCTTTCTTCATAGTACCAGTGTTATCTGCCTCGGTCAAATTGGTCCCTGCACCATTGGTCGAGCGACGGTAGATGGCCACTAGCCAAGGCCAGTGAGCCTCTCCTGGCCTGTCAGGGTCAAAGGTTGGATGCTTCCCACACACTGCCAAAGAGGTAGTGACAAGGAGGAGAGGATGGAAAGGGAAGACCATGATAAAGAGTGAGGACACAATAAACATGGCTCACATTGAAGTTGTGTCAACTCGAACTATTGTTGAACCTTTTTTGCTTCATTTGTCTTCTAAATGCCCTTTACTCTACAAGGTAAACAGCATTGCTATTTTAAAACACGTTGGCCAAAATGTCAGTATTTCTGGTTAGGTGATGTTGAATGGATCACAAAAACGTCGTGCGTGTCTCAGAAGCATGAAAGGACCACAACGACCATTTGTTCCTGAACCGTGCACTGTGCACTTGGAACAGCCCTTCTGGCCCATAAAAATGATATCCTCAAACTGTATCTACTTGGTAGAGTTGATTTTAGACATAATGTGAGTTTTGTGAAATGAGCCATGTTGGCTGTGGCAAAGTGAAGCAAATTGTGAATATGGTTCCTTCTTGGAGATCGTCTCGCAAAACACAAAATGGATGGTTTTGATTACATTATGTTATCCTTTCTCAGTTTCAGCATTATATGCAGTTACAGTATACTGGACCTTATACAATATGGCAGATGGGTTGACCTTTTTCTGTGACCGAAAAAAGGACAAATTGTAGCAGTCCTTCCATCACGTCAATGCATTTTGCTGTACTTTGGTCTGAAAACGTCATGTAGGACCAAAAAGAGGCAGAAGAGGGCGACAGAGCTCCATATAAGGAATTAATCAGCCTGTGGAAACGGGCTGATTAATTCCTTACACGGCTTTGTCACCATGTTCTGCCTTTTTTGGGTGCGACATTTCCCACCCCTGATGCCTCAAAATGACACGGAATAAATTCTTTAATCGATTGCAAACATGTATGTTTCTTCTTCAGAACTATTTGAATCACAGTCATAACTGGATGAGTAACAAGAAAGCATATTCTCCGAATCTGAAGCCATTGTTTTGATTCTCGAGCAAGGCAAGACGTCTTGCCGTGACAACACGAACATGGGGGCAGGACCTTCTGAAACTGGCCACTTCCGCTTTCCAATTGAAGTACTTTTTAGACACTTTAAGTCATTTTTATTGGTGTTTTGCATTTGACTAAAAATATAATACTGCGTGTTTTGGGTATTTTAGATGCTATAAGATGTTTTTCTGATGTCAGTTATGAAACAAAAAAGTAACGTCAGTTGTCCTCTCCCTGTTGTAACACACCTGATTTAAATGATCAGATCATTAGCAAGTTCTCCAGACGTCTGACATTGA
This sequence comes from Hippocampus bargibanti, assembly GCF_051943395.1. Lineage (NCBI taxonomy): Eukaryota > Metazoa > Chordata > Actinopteri > Syngnathiformes > Syngnathidae > Hippocampus > Hippocampus bargibanti. The sequence goes on along the minus strand of NC_142738.1, from coordinate 22,693,508 downwards.
ACCTTTAAGTAAACCTCTTTTGTATTTTTCGTTTGCTTTATATTCACTGATTTTTTTATTTTTATGTCCATGGAAATTTTATGGACATAATTGTCCATTTCTTCATTTCCATTTGGATTCTCTGTATTATTGTGGTTAACTTGCATAATGTCAATATGTAGAAAATAAGTTATTAAGAGACACAATGTCAATTTTCCAATTTCTCCAAACACCAGCAATTTAGCTTGAAGTCTTCCATGATGACTGGAGCGTTGCCACGTCATATTATTGACCTCTGCTACCCTCACCTGGTGAACAAGATACATGACGCCCACTCCATTTGCCCGTCTTGAGGCAAGTCCGACGAGGGCTGCCGTTATGCTGGTAGAACGGAGACACGCAGTCATATTCAATGTGTGTGTAAAGGTGGTGGAAACCCGCAGCCAGCTGTGAAAGCACTGGTGGCCCTTTGGTGGGGGCGTCATACTGGATCTGTCGGCCCACTGCAGTCGAGTACAGCTTGTGCACTGGTGTCTTTCTGTGGGCCACAGGGGATACACCGGTTCAAATCATTTAATTGCATCAATTGTTTCGATTGTGAAGAATGAAATGTGATTCAAGTTTTTTTCCCCGTTCTTTTTTCATTATTATTATTATTATTATTATTATTATTATTATTATTATTATTATTATTATTACTCATCCATCCATCCATTTTCCAGATGCAAGTTTTTGTAATGTGGGACTCGGTAAAAAGCCACGAAGGCCTGTGGAGAACATGAAAACTGCACACAGGGAGGCCAAACCGGGTCTTCAACTCATGACCTCTGCATTATGAAGTGCTAACCACACGACTATTATTATTATTATTATTATTATTATTATTATTATTATTATTATTATTATTATTAATAATAATAATAATAATAGTCGTAGTAGTTGTGGTAGTTGTGGTAGTAGTAGTACTAGTAGTAGTAGTATTAATAGTAGTCGTAGTATTTGATGGAGGAAGCTCGAGGTTTCCTCAATGATGGCAATACTTCAATTTAAATTACATTTTAAAGAAACAAGACCGACATAAAAACAAAATGCAAAAATAAACAAACAAGCAATCAAACAAACAAAAATAAACATACAAACCTGAATGGTGCTTGAGGGGGCAGGATTTTCTGTCTGACCAATTCTGAAACTTTGGGCTCCCGACATGCTGCAACAAACAAATTAAATGTGTTCATTTCAGAAGTTCAAGCCAAAGAGTGATGTTGGTATATTAAAGGACAACAGATTAATTCACCAAGAAGCAGCGCAAATACAGTATATGTCCAGCTTCAGTGAGTTTTTTTTTCATGTCATTATACAGCATCATCCATGCCTTAACGACAAATGTAATATGATCCAATATAAGAGCTGTGCAAAGATCTGCAAACATGACCGTGTGTTATGTGTTTTTTTTTTTCATTCCAGATCGGAACTGAAAGTGAAAACCACAAAGTGCAACCACCATAAATGTTGTCCATCCCCACAGACACCTTATGCATTATGCATTTGATGGTATCATCTTCTCTTGGGTCTGTGAAGTAAATATGATAAAGCATTGTCATTACCTCGAACACATTGGGGCTGTTTGCCACTCCAGGTACCATCTGGTTGGCAGCTTCGTAGGGCATCTCCACTCAGAGCGTAGGAGTGATTACAGGAGAACTCCACTGTTTCAGGCTTGGCCCCTGCCATCATCACGTGATAGCCATGGTAGAGGCGAGGGGGAGGTGGGCAGTTCCTCTCTGGAGAACAGCACTTCATGTTCAAGGAAGGTAAATAAGAGTGAAGAGAAACTCACATATTAACATTCTTTCTTACCAACAAAGCTCTGGTTTACATCCTTCTCTTTTTCCTTCGCCTTTCGATCCATATCCCGTTCTTTTGGTTTCTGGGGAGGACTTGTCTCCACTTTGTCTTCTTTAATTGTTGGACTTTCCTTAGGTATCCCACTTTCCTCACCCTCTGCCCTATAAAGGGTATACTGTGTAATATTGATTCTTGAGGGAATAATTTTCCTTCCTGGTAAAGCTGCTGTATTGTTTTTACTTAAGTCATTCAGATCATCCGTGACTGTATTGTTCTTTGCCATTTCCTGTTCAGAGATCTTGACTATGTTCATATTCTGTGAGGACACCCTCCGCAGTTTAGTGTCGTTTGGTCCAACTTTGTCAGAGTCTTTTTTTCCATTCACTTGCTCCTCTTTTCTTTCCTTCTCGCCTTGTCCTTTGTCTTTTATCACCACTACGTCAGTGGTAGCCGTCTCTGACTTTGCGGACTGGCGGTCGTCTTTATTCCCAGATTTTACTATGTCAGCTTCTTTATTCTCGGCTGTATCCAGGCCAGTGTCTGGGTTGACATTATCCACTTTATCTCTTTTACCACTGCTGGTTTTCTCCCGGCCATGACTTGTTTCCTCTTCATTCCTGTCCTCAGCCAGAGTTTTTTCTGTGATAGTACTTGTGTCGTTTGCTGTTGTACTCCAGAGATCACTTTCTTGCGTGACAGCTGTGTTCCCCTGGATTTTTACCTTAGGTTTGCTGTCATTTTTCTCACTGTATTTGTCTTCTTTAGCTGAATCCGTACCTCTTGCAGTCTCTTTTTCGGTGTCCTTGTCTTTTTCTGCTTCATTGAGTGTGTTATTCACTGCAGACGAAGAACATCGAAATATCACTTTCATCATTTATCATTTTTACTGTTGCCGATATTGGCACACAAACAATTTCTAATTTTACAACAAATGCAAAGCTTTAGCACACTATAATGCCGACATATGATAAACTCTTACCTCCTGGGACACATTTGTGCAAATCTATAAAGTGGAAGGTTGTTTTTCCATGTTACAGAATTGCATAGACAGCCCCAAGGACAACACATTATAAGAAATAAAGAGCTTGCCTTTATTCCAAGATATGAGTTTGTTCATGATTATGTTTGCAAATCTCCTGAGAATAAGCTATCATCATATTCTTTTTTAATGTCCCACTAAGGCTAACAAAAAGACTCCTGCAAAACAAATGATTAACCATGATTGATTGTTTACAATTGAGGAATTCGCATAACATGAGAAATACAGGCTCTAAAAAGGAAAATGAAATATTCCAGTTACTCAACCTGACCTTGGGTACAAACAGGTTGAGTTCCGCTCCAGGTGTTGTTCGGAAGGCAGGTCCTTTGGGAGGCTCCACTGAGTTCAAAGGGCTGATTGCAAAGGTACTGGAGAGCAATTAAAACATCATTGGGTCCATAAACCAAGAAGTGGTCCCCATGTCTGGGTTTTGGTGGTAGCGCGCACAGTCTTCCAACTGAAACTTGAGGATATAGAAAAGGTATCCATTAAATGATGGAACGTTCAGTGAGTATTATTTTCCATTGAATCAATGATGAATAAAGCCAAGTTATGTTTTACCACACTGAGGGGCATGTGCACTCCAGATGCCATCACTCAGGCAGATGGCAGTCCGTAATCCCTGCAACTGAAATCCTGCATCACAGTGGAAAGTGATCTTTGCCCCTGCGTGACGAAACACTCCCTGCGTGGATCCATGGGTGGGCACCGGCGGCCTATGACATCCCACCACTAAGCAAAAATACAAAGCGCATGCTCAGATCCTTTTGAAACAAATTCTCGCTGTAAAGAAAATGCTCAATTGTGAGCAGAGACTGTAAACTTGTTATTTTCCATCCTTCAAACACTGATGAAGTGTACTTGCCTGCTGGAAAATACTGCACAAATCCACTAATGTGTGACCTCATTGACTTCTGTTGCTTATTGGCCACTGGTAACATGTAAACCTCACCCTTGGAGACTTAATCTTTTGTCAAGAATGTCAGCACTTTGAAAGCCGTAAATGGCACAGACTCGTTCTTGAATTGTATGAACAGTTAACAGAACAAATTGGAGCATGTGGCTTGTAAATGCAGAAAAAGATGCAATAAAACGGGTTGTAGGGTAGTACCATTTGCAGAGTATCGATGAGAAGGTTTCTTCAGCCGTCATCTGTACAAAAGTGAAGGTTTCGGACGTTTCGCCTCCTATCCAAGAGGCTTCGTCAGCGAACTAAAGTCTGTCGTATCGGCCCCATTTATATATCCCTAATGTCCAGACATGGTGGCGCCGGACACAGCTATGATAGGTCCCTACTCTCAGGTTGGGGGGGGGGGGGCAGGGGAAGCCTCCCTGTGGCCCCACTGATTGTTCCTACATTCCTGACTAACGACTGGCCTATTACCCCCACTCCCCCTGGTATCACCTCATCAGCATAACGACCCTCATCAGCATTGCGAAAGTTGCCTAACCTGTTTTGCCTAAGCAGGCTATTGTATGAACGATCCAAATTGAACCTCACCCCACCAGACCGGTTTAATGAAGGATTTTGTTGTTTTATAAGAATCGCTTCTTTTACCCCCCTTTCAAACCATCTATGTTCTTTCGCTAAGATTTTAACCTCATTGTCGTCAAATGAGTGGTTGCTAGCTTTTAGGTGCAAATGTACTGCCGATTGAGGCCCACTAGTATTATCCCTGCGATGTTGATAAAGTCTTTTTTTGAGAATTTGTTGAGTCTCCCCAATGTACTGCTCTTTACAATTTTCATTCTTACAATGTATGGAATAAACTACATTACTTTGTTTTTCATTTGGTAGCCTATCTTTTGGATGCACTAATCTTTGCCTTAACGTGTTTATCGGTTTGAAATAAGTAGGAATTTTATGTTGCCAAAGGACTCTTTGTAATTTTTCGGAAACTCCTGCAACGTACGGTACTACTACTCCTCTCCTTTTTGAATCTTGAGAGTTATTGGTTTCGTTCGCTATTCTTTCTTTCTGACATTTGTTGAATGACCACTGAGGGTACCCACAGTTAGTGAGTGCTCTCCTGATATGTTTTGACTCCTTTTCTCTACCTTCAGTGCTAGTTGGTATTAGTTTAGCCCTATGCTGGAGGGTTCTGATAACTCCTAGTTTATGTTGTAAAGGGTGGTTAGAGTCAAAAAGTAAGTATTGGTCAGTGTGCGTAGCCTTCCTAAAGACTTCTGTTTTTAGCGCTCTGTCCTCTTTTATAATTACTTTACAATCCAAGAAGGCTAGTTGGTTCTCTTGAATGTCCTCACAAGTAAATTTAATGTTGAAGTCTACAGAGTTGAGGTGATCTGTGAAGGATTGAATTTCTTGTTTCTTAATTATGACAAAAGTATCGTCCACATATCTAAACCAGTGTCTAGGTTTTGTCCCCGGGAAGGATGCGAGGGCCTGTTTCTCCAGCAGTCTCAGTGGTGAGGACGAGGCTGCTGGCGGATGTTTCTCTGCATGAAAGAACCAAACTTAAACCGGATCACATCTGCCAATTATTAGAAATCTGCCTTAATACTACGTATTTTCAATTTCTGGAAAAATTTTATAAACAAATTCATGGTTGTGCTATGGGCTCACCAGTTTCACCCATAGTGGCTAATCTTTACATGGAAGAGATGGAGAAACAGGCCCTCGCATCCTTCCCGGGGACAAAACCTAGAAACGTCCGAAACCTTCACTTTTGTACAGATGACGGCTGAAGAAACCTTCTCATCGATGGACCATTCCTGTACGACTGAGAGCTTACAGAGACGCATTTGCAGAGTAGTAAACGTTGATTGAATGAAGTGCACCGTGAATACTTGATGGAAATGGAAAATTATCTAGACAGCAACAGTAAATAAACACATTATACTATGATACAAAATGTGTAGTTCCAAACATGCTGAAGTTTTTTAATGCATTGAATACAAAATACATACATTTATAGAGTAGGTGTCTCTGTTGCAACAAATTCTTAATGTCAATAAATTTGATGCGCTGTTATCTTTAACTTGACCCGGTCACGGGTGTAGCTTTATAGATCGAAACCACTCATCACCACAATCTTGTATTTTCCAACACATTCAATTTGCAATATTTTACTCTCTGACGGGAGGGAATGTATCTGGCTAACCACGATTGCAAAAAAAAGGTAAATCTGCAGTTGACTTTTTTCAGGGTTGTGAATGGCTTTTAGATCTGAGGTTTGTCCACCGCGGTTCAAGGGTGGAAACGTTTCATTTTAAGAATGTAACACTTAGACGAAAAAGACAGCTACATAGAGTTATCCTGGCAGCGCGTCAGATTAACACTTGCAGTCCTCCAGCAGTGCAGATTCCTTAGCACTGCAATGAAATATCCTTCACGTTTCTCAAAACTCTCTATCTGATGGCATTGGGACAAAAATTAAGACAATTTCTCCATGAAACGTCAGATAGAAACATTACTCGGGTTCCTGAAATAAAAATGACAGGCTGGAATTCTCAATGGACTACAGATGAATGAACCGCTTGGCATTTTATGGGGAGCGATGCAAGAGAGCAATGCAGACTTGTTTTACCATTTATTTTATAGCCTTGTGTGTAACCCGGAAAATGACACCACAGCAAAACTTCTTTTTGCGGACTCTTCTGGGAGATGTGTAAACTATAAAAACACAAGTTAAGTTCCAGACACCCATTAACGCAGGAGAGCCAAAATGAGGGAGCACAAACTCATTTCTTCCACTGCGTTGGGAGTCAGGGGGACTTTGTGATATTAACAGACCAACACACATTCAGGATAATTTTCCTCTTCCTTTGTGTACTTGCCATATTACTTTTACATCTTTTTTATCTTAATTCTACGACAGCCCATCTCTACCCAGTCCAAACTACAGTAAAAGCCTCTTACCTCTTAAAAAACTTTGCCTTCGAATAGCATCATATTCGAGGGTGGAAAATGAATACATGCGGTAGTAGACTTTGCCATAAACACCATAAAAGAAACGTTGAACAAACCACATTCTGTAAGTCCAAGCGAAAATAAAATAATTTACATTTGGCTATAAATGACCACTTGCCTCTCAGAGTCTGCAAGATTTTTCACTCATAAAATTCATTTGAAGTAAAAATCTCACCCAAGAGGTTTACTGACTTGCCACTATTCAACTGAAATTGACTTGCTGCTGGTTACGTGTGTAAATTATCAGACCCAAAAACACATCGGAGATATTTCTCTTTGGGAGTAAAACATCAACAAGCGTTCATTGTTGAGATAGGTGAAGACTATAGAAACAATGTCCGAAATGGAATATACAGTGATACCTCAATTTACGAACGCTTTAGTTTACAAACTTTTCATTTTACAAACATTAAATTTGCGAGAATATAATCTAGGCATACAAACTAGTTTTCGGCAAACGAACCAAACCACACAGAGCGCCACGGTGGCTGGCGGACTAGTATTCAGCGGTAAAACTACAAACCACACGGTGGAACAAGTGGCTGGCGACTAGTTTTTGTCACCCAGTGTTTTGTTATCGAGTGGAGTACTTTTGCTATTAGACCAAGAAAAAAAAACCACCACAGGCAAGTGGTAAGATGAAGAGGACACAAAAGAAAAGTACGGTTGAGCAGAAGAAGCAGCTCATCAGAAAACACAAATGAGTTGTGCGTTTGTGTGACTTCACTGTCCCAGTACCATTACGCATTGACAACTACCATGACAAAGGTAAATAAAATGACTTTATTATATAGTACAGTTTATTTAGTCAATTACAATAAAATAGCACATTTATTGTACGTAAAATAGGGTATATGTTATGTACTTTAAGGCTTATTTAGTAGAAATTTGTTTTATGGGACCTGGGAACGGATTATTCTCATTTTAATGATTTTTTATGGGAAATAAATGTTTGGCAGACAAAGTTTTAGCCTTAGACACGCTTTCTGGGAACCAATTAAATATGTAAGCTGAGGTATCACTGTATTTCTTATTATGAATTTGTGCATTTAAAATATATGTTTCTTCACCATATTAGCCTCCATGTAAGGATGTTTAAATCCGGTTCTTGAGATTAGCTTGTTCTACATGTTTAGGAGATTAATTGATTTAACCCTTTGAAGCACCTTGGAACCTGATAACATGGTAAACTGCCCACTGTCGTAATCTACTTTCCTGAAAGGATGAATAATAACTTCAAAATTTTAAAAGGAACATACAACATTTTCAACTGTAGGTGGTATTCCATCCATCCATCCATCTTCTGCCGCTTATCCGGGGTCGGGTCGCGGGGGCAGCAGCTTCAGTAGGGAAGCCCAGACTTCCATCTCCCCAGCCACTTCTTCCAGCTCGTCCTGGCGGATCCCGAGGCGTTCCCATGCCAGCTGGGAGACATAGTCTCTCCAGCGTGTTCTGGGTCGTCCCCGGGGTCTCCTGCCAGTGGGGCATGCCCGGAACACCTCACGAGGGAGACGTCCCGGGGGCATCCTAATCAGATGCCCGAGCCACCTCATCTGGCTCCTCTCGATGTGGAGGAGAAGCGGCTCGACTTTGAGCCCCTCCCGGATGACCGAGCTTCTCACCTTATCTCTAAGGGAGAGCCCGGACACCCGACGGAGAAAGCTCATTTCGGCCGCTTGCATCCGGGATCTCGTTCTTTCGGACACAACCCATAGCTCGTGACCATAGATGAGGGTTGGGACGTAGATCGACCGGTAGATTGAGAGCTTTGCTTTTTGGCTCAGCTCCTTCTTCACCACGACAGATCGGTACAAAGTCCGCATCACGGCAGACGCCGCACCGATCCGCCTGTCGACCTCTCGATCCCTTTCACCCTCACTCGTGAACAAGACACCCAGATACTTAAACTCCTCCACTTGAGGAAAAATCTCCTCCCCGACCCGGAGAGGGCACTCCACCCTTTTCCGACTGAGAACCATTGTCTCAGATTTGGAGGTGCTGATTCTCATCCCAGCCGCTTCACATTCGGCTGCGAAACGCTCCAGCGAGAGTTGGAGAGCTCCACTTGAAGGCCCCAACAGTACAACATCATCTGCAAAAAGCAGAGATGCTATACTGAGGCTACCAAAACGGAAACCTTCAACGCTTCGGCTGCGCCTAGAAATTCTGTCCATAAAGGTTATGAACAGAATCGGTGACAAAGGGCAGCCTTGGCGGAGCCCAACCCTCACTGGAAACGGTTCCGACTTACTGCCGGCAATGCGAACCAGACTCTGACATCGGTCGTATAGGGACCGAACGGCCCGTATCAGCCGCTCCTGTACCCCATACTCCCGAAGTACCCTCCACAGAACTCCACGAGGGACACGGTCAAACGCTTTCTCCAAGTCCACAAAACACATGTAGAGTGGTTGGGCGAATTCCCATGCGCCCTCGAGGACCCTGCTAAGGGTGTAGAGCTGGTCCACTGTTCCGCGGCTGGGACGAAAACCACACTGTTCCTCCTCAATCTGAGGCTCGACTTTCCGACGGACCCGCCCCTCTAGGACCCCTGAATAGACCTTTCCAGGGAGGCTGAGGAATGTGATCCCTCTGTAGTTGGAACACACCCTCCGGTCCCCCTTTTTAAAAAGGGGGACCACCACCCCAGTCTGCCAATCCAGAGGCACTCTCCCCGATGACCACGCAATGTTGCAGAGGCGTGTCAGCCAGGACAGCCCCACAACATCCAGAGCCTTTAGGAACTCCGGTCGGATCTCATCCACCCCCGGGGCCTTGCCACCGAGGAGCTTTTTAACCACCTCGGTGACTTCAGTCACAAGGATCGGAGGGCCTACCTCGGAGTCCCCAGACACTGCTTCCTCCAAGGAAGGCGTGTTGGTGGAGTTGAGGAGGTCTTCGAAGTACTCTGCCCACCGGTTCACGACGTCTCGAGTCGAAGTCAGCAGCGCCCCACCCTCACTGTACACAGTGTTAGTGGTGCACTGCTTTCCCCTCCCGAGACGCCGGATGGTGGACCAGAATTTCCTCGAAGCGGTCCGGAAGTCGGCTTCCATGGCCTCACCGAACTCTTCCCATGCCCGTGTTTTTGCCTCGGCGACCACCGAGGCTGCATTCCGCTTGGCTAGTCGATACGTGTCAGCTGTCTCAGGAGTCCCACAGGCTATATAAGCCCGGTAGGACTCCTTCTTCAGCTTTACGGCATCCCTTACTACTGGTGTCCACCAGCGAGTACGGGGATTGCCTCCACGACAGGCACCAATGTAGGTGGTATTGCTAAGCTCTAATGACTTGTAAAGTACACGGTATGGGCAGTGGAGTAAATATTGCTGGTGCAGTCGATGATTAGAATAATTGGGGTTGGGCGGCGGGGTGGTGGTGATCACATTTGCTGTGTAGCCTGCATGGAAATAGGAAATAACAATCTATACATTCAAATATTAGTCAGAATAGGTTTCAAATGAAGTGATGTGTCGGATGCAAAAATAAAAAGTACTTAACGAAGCATGATGATGTAAACACTTAATTGACTATAGAATCGGATTATTATTGTTATTTTTCATCAAAGCCAGACAGAAAGAATCTATCGGAGCTGAGTTTGCCAGCTCGCTCCATCACAGCTGAATTCAGCCTTCTGATGCATCTTACTTCCCCAACTGGTCAAAAGAAGAATTCCCCACCACAGCAGCATGAGAGGATAATTTTGGCACATTTACCTATGACCACTCATGTACATGCTGCAGGGACTATTCCGTCCACAAATCAAGTACGCTACCATTGTAGTGCGCCTCCAGACATCCATCCATCCATTATTGAATAACGATTATTCCTCATTATATAGGGTCTCGGCCGTCTTCGGGCACTAGGTGGGGGACACCCTGAATTTGTTTCCAGCCAATCGCAGGGCAAACAAAGACAAACAACAGTCACTCTCATACTTACCCCTAGGGACAATTTGAAGTGTTCAATCTGCCTGTCATGTATGTTTTTGGAATGTGGGAGGAAACCGGAGGACCCGGAGAAAACCCACGCGGTCCCGGAGAGAACATGCAAACTCCACACATGGATCCCGGAGCGGGACACGAACCAGCGACCTCTGCACAGTGATTCCAGACATTGCCTAAATAATAGCAATGTTGCCATGTACTGGAGACCTAGCGCACAATACACCAAAGACCAAAACCAAGACTTACCGAGCACAAAGCCTTCAAAATCAGATTTTAATGTTGGAGTACGTACATTTTATTTTTCAAAATGGTTCGTAACGATAACTGAACATCTGTAAAAGTTACTCTGAGCAGTCAAACGCATTGTCCCCTTTGGGATTATTTCATCTCATCATCATCTCATCTCATCCCGTGGCCTAGAAGGCCGTAGGGGTGCCATGATGGACGTTTGGGCAGTCAGAGATCTCCAGCGCTCTCGGTCTTCAGCAGTTCGTAGCAGAGTGTGGAAGCTGCAGCCTGTCCATTCCTTAATGTTGTCCATCCAGCACTTCCTCTGTCTTCCTCTTCTCCGCTTCCCTTCCACTGTCCCCTCCAGGATGGTTTTGGATAGTGAGGTATGCCTTATAACGTGGCCAAACCAGGCCATTTTACGACGTTCACCATTGAGAGTCCAGGCTCTTGTTCTCCAGAAAGGGTGGTGACTAGTTGTCTGATGTAGTCGTTTGTCTGGTGTTCCCTGTAAGATATATTGAGCATCCTTCTGTAGCTCTTATGCTCAAACGCCTTGATCCTGCGCTCTGTGTCTGCTGTAAGTGTCCAGCTCTCACAGCCGTATAACAAGGTGGAGAGTACTAGAGACTTGTACAGCCTGACCTTCACTGCAAAGCCGATGGTATTGCTCCTCCAAATTCTGGCCAGTCTTGCCATGGCTGATGTTGCTATTGCCATTCGTGATTTAATCTCCTTTGTGGAGCTGCCATCCTCACTCACAAAGGACCCGAGGTATTTGAAATCCTTCACCACTTCTAAGGTTTGCCCGTTCATTGTGATTTTTGGTGATGTTGTTTTATTGTAGCTATTGACCAGTATCTTGCTTTTCTCTGCGCTTATTTGCATACCGTAACCCCTCGCTACCTTTTCCAGTCTGGAGGTAAGCTCCTGGAGTTCGGCTTCGCTTTTTCCCATCAGATCTATGTCATCAGCGAACCGGAGGTTACAGATTATTATGGTTATGGGATTATTTAAGCACTGTTAAATCAAAACAGCAAAATGTTCTGACATGATGACAGAGGTCGATCGAGCAAACAAGATAAAATGTATTTAAAATGGATAGTGGCAGAATAGAATACATTATCATTGTTTTGTTGTGTTGTGTTTATCGTCCTGGGTATGTTGATTTCTTACAAAAAGAGCAACACTACAGCAAGACAAAAGCAAGACAAAACAGCTAATATTCAAAAAGCCCAGCCTTCACTCACTGAGTAACCAGCTTCATGACCTGACCTCAGCCCCATGAAGACGGCCTCTATCATTTTAATTTTTATACTCATAAAATAAACACTGGGATTACTGATACATCATTATTCATTTTGTACTTTACATGTTCAAGTGCTGATACATTTATTATTGTCTTCTAAAAGGTTGTCAGTTTTAATGACTTGGGCTTAATTTTATGTGATAGACACCATATTAGGTATGTGGGAGTTGTGCCAAATGTTGCTTCGTTGTGACATTTGGACAAATCTGGCAAACATAAACATTCAATCCATTTTAATTCTCCTTATAACATAAACATGAAATATAGATAATACAAACTGACAGCAACATGAATATACTGCACCTGAAATGTTTTGACAAACCCATCATGTAAAATAAAACAGAATAAAATCAGTCCATCTTCTTAACTCATTCACTGTCATTCACAAATGTACTAGGGAATTGAAAATATGACGTAAAGCGCCATTCCCGAATTTGTTCAGCTTCTATTTTTTTCTTGTGTGGGTGCCGATAAAGCCCTGGTCATGGCCTCCAAATTTCAATTTTTTCCCATGTTAGCGCTTTCTTCCAGCTTCAGCTGTTGTTAAAGCGTTATATAAACCAATATTTATTTATTGCATTGTATTTTGGACAGCTGCCCTCATTTTAAGCTCACTACAGACCAATATAATTTAGGAATTAACTTTTTTTCTCATGAAAGAAGAGAGTCTAAGGTTTCTGACCCTGCATTGAATGTTCATGTAGTCCGATAATTCAATATTCTGTGGGTCCTGAAATTCGAGTGGCAATAACAAAAACCCTGGCACGAGAGTGGACACATTTTTTGCATGTCTGGCTATGAATGAGTTAAAAAGCTGAATGCGTGCTGGGAATCCCAAGCAATATGTTGAAAATAATAATAATAAATCGTGAAAGTATTACCTTCACTTTTCTTGTGCCATGCAGGCTTGTAATCAGGAAAATTAGAATTGAGAAAAACAAATGCTCACATTTTGTCAAGGTTTAGGCGGTTGCACCTTTCAGAGAATGTTTGTTCCCCTCGAGAAAAAAAACCTCCCTAAAGTCCTGAAGTTGTAACAATGCACAGCCTCTTCATAATGACGTTGCTAATCCTACGACACGCACGTTCTCTGGCAGCTCCTCCTCTGCAACTTTGCCTCATTTTCCTCCAACACTGCTCTTGTTTACTTGTCTTCTCCTTTCTGCTCAGTCCTTCCGTGACTTTTGCTGATGTAGCTCTCAGTCCACTCAGACTTTACAGACCTGATTCCCATCTTTCATGTGAAAGTACTCCATCTGTTTATGATGTTCACATTGCAACTAACAAACCTCTTTTACGTACAGGTCTACTTTTGATGGTTTTTTTTTTTGTGGTTCTGAACTTTGGTACCTATGATGTTACAAAAATACGATGACCAACTCATATTACTTGATTACCGCCCATCCTGTGTTAGAGCAGCGCTTTACTTATGCAATGGGTCAACAACAACACTGTTCGTAAGCAACAGCAAAGGTGGACAGCGACCAACAAAAACAGTACTTTATGTGTGTGGAGAGAATGGCATCTGCGCGTGGGCAACATGCACCTTTTCAAAACATCACACCAGACTGCAGGGGTTGTTCCTGTGATATCCAATTGACTAATGATGACTCAGTTGACCCAGGAATGAATGTCAACTGTACCCACCCAGCAACAACTAAAAACAGATGTGACTGGGTTTGGTCCATATTTCTGATGTGTTAAGAAACTTACCATTTTCGCACCTCTTGCCTGTATAGCCAACCAGACAGGCACAGTGATATGTGTCAGAGCTGTCGAGGATACAAGTCCCATCATGTAGGCAAGGAGATGAGCTGCAAGCTGTCAAAAATAAATACAGCGTTAGAGTACATAAATCAGGACTGTATAAAAACATAAAACCGTGCTCGCACTGGAGGGTTGGAAGTGCTTGCACCATTTCCAAGTCATTTTCACTTTCCGTTTCTAAATGTGTGTAGTCATGTTGTAAAGCGCTTTTTAATGAGATATGGTTTTACAGTTTGTACACGGAAAGTGTATCCAATTTTGGGCACACTACATTATTGGTTTTTGCCCGATGTCAGCTGTTGTATCTTCGAGCTTCCTCTGACCCTGATCGGGATAAGTGGTATAGAAAATGGGACGATGGATAAGTAATGGAAAAAGGAATGTTGGGGACCCACCTCGTGATTTGACTTACACCGAGCAATATCATGTTGTCTAAAACTGGGACTGAAAATCCAATTAAATTAAACACCTCAAGCTATTTGCAATGAAAGGCATATTTGTTCATTTTGGCTCAAAATGCAATTTTTGATTATGCTCTGAATTCATTGTTTTCATCACATTTGGCATTCCAGCTCATGACAGCATTTTCCTTTTAATGTCCCAAATAATAACTATCCATCCATCCATTTTCCAGGCCGCTTTATCCTCATTAGGGTTGCTAATTGCATACTATTGCACTTTAGTGTTGGTTTAGTGGGAAGCAAATGCACAACAAAGACATACCTGAACTCTCCTGGAATGTAGCAAAGAAGCCATCAAAATTCTTGTAACCATCAGACTCAAAATGAATGTGAAGACTGTTGCCAGAGCTACGAATGGGAGCGGGTCTGTTGTTTCCACAGAACCGACCTATAACACGAGAGTTGATGCTGTCACCATCTCTGACCTCCACGAAGTCATAGTGACAAGATTGATGTACCTCCAAACTCAGCATCATAAACCTGTTGGTATGAAGACCAACATGAATGAAATAAGCAAACAAACACAATGCAACACCTTAGCAATTGTTGCGATCACATTATCCCGTCTTCGGTGAGCACCTGTGTTATCTGGCGGTGTTCCACCAGCTGCCACGAAGTTGCGATGCTTTGAAGTACTCAGAAGGAAAACGGGCGAAAATAGGCAATGCACATGCAGTTACAATTGACACTAATTACACTAACGGCTGCAGAAAATGACTCGAACTTTGAATACATACTTTGCTGTTGTGAAAAGTGACTCAAATGGGTGTTCCATTGTACAGTGGGACCTTGGCTTACGAACTTAATTGTTTCCCAGACAGAGTGTGTCAGGCGAAAAGTGTGTATCCCAAAAAATAATTTCCCATAGGAAACCATTAAAATGAGAATAATGCGTTCCCAGGTCCACATAAAACATAATTTTCTACTTTCTAATTTTCTAAGCCTTAAGACTAGACAAAATATACCTTATTTTAAGTATAATAATAAATGTGATAGAGTATTATGATTAAAGAAATAAACTGTACTATACAATAAAGTCATTTTATTTACCTTTGTGATGGTCGTTAATGGCTTGATGGAATGGATGTCCGGCTGGCCTAACATAATCAGACATCATTATCATAATTATAATAAAAGTCAATTTCATTAAAAAAGTATTTTTTCTAAATATATATATATATATATATATATATATATATATATATATATATATATATATATATATATATATATATATATATATATATATATATATATATAATTATTCTACATACTGTTTTCTTGATGTTATATTATATCCATTTGGTTATGCTCCTTTCAGTGTTGTAGTTTTAGGTCAGAGTTTTTAATCCAATCAGAATTCAGCTAGCTTGTGTCGCCAGGCTGTATGAAATCTGACCGACGCCTTCAGAATCAACAGTGAGGGCGTATGTGCGCTGTACATGAACGGGCACATGTAGTTGATATATAGTTGCGATAGCCAATCAGATCACGAGCTGGCACAGTAAGGCCAGCTAGAGGGCCTCGCGTTGAACATGACATGTACGCGTCCTGTGATTGGATACTCACTTTACCTCAGCCCTCAGCGGAGGCAGCGCTATGCAAATCAACCAAGCTACAACAGATCAGACCCGGAAACTTCAGCAGAAAAAACAAGTATATCTACTCGCTTTTTTAACCCACAATGGCTGAAGGAGAGGACAACTCGCTGTCGCATGTAGGCCTATTCTCAAGAACAAATGAAAAAGATTTGTTTACTTTTATTTTCAACAAATAGTTCGTTTTGTGAACGTTGTTTTTCTTATATTAAACTGACTGTAATTTAGCGTAAAATCTTGTTAAAGATTGCATATTCTTGGTGGACTTAATAAAACTTTGTGGACAAATGATTTTAAATTTCCTTTTATTTTTTAAGTGTTTGCAGTATCACGTACATTGACAAGTTCTAATTGCCGATGCAGATTTATTGATGTGTAATTTCTCCGGAAAATATCCTGTGTTGTAGACGATTAAGGTGATGCCACTGCGTGCGTGTGCTTTTGTAAATGATATCTCCAGCCGTTGTGTCATAAATTATGGTATTACGAGGGATATTTGTTCAAGTCGGACTAAGCAGGACTTCACTGAAGGCCTAGGTGTGAAATGCACGGACCGCCACTGATATATATATATATATATATATATATATATATATATATATATATATATATATATATATATATATATATATATATATATATATATATACATTAAAGTCTCGTTATATCGATATTCAAGGGAGTCCGAAAAAATATCGATATAACCGGGACTATCGATATATCCGACCCTGTTTGCATGTAATTTTCTTCGTGCGTGCATAGAAATAGTATCGATATAACCGGGACTATCGATATATCCGATATCGATATAACGAGACTTTACTGTATATATATATATATATATATATATATATATATATATATATATATATATATATATATATATATATATATAATGTATATGTATAACGTATATGTATATGTATATATATGTATAAAAATGTACAAATGTATGCATGTCTAATTCGCATTCACACTGGAAACATTCCTAGAAGTGCTTCGAAAATTTTCCGATCATTCACCATCCCAAAAAAATATTTTTCATCATCAGTACCGCTTTTTACTGTGAGAGCCTGGACAAACACTTGACTATTGAAAAATGGATAAGTAATGATGCACTGGAAAGGTTATCACTCAGCTGTAAAGTAATTAAAGGAGAAAAAAATCCTGCTGGGTTTTCCAACGCTGTAGACTTTATAAATGACTCATTGTAGAAATATCTGGGCTGAACAGACATTTGATCTGCTGCCAGCAATTAATCACATTTACAGATGGCTAATTCATATTCCAGGGAAGGCTATAATACCAGTGTAGGACAAGTGTTGACCTGAACATCAAGTTGAAACTCGGAGAGGGAAGTTAGAATTGTCTCGGAAAGAGAAGTTTATTTTTCCTTTGTATGCCACATAACAGATGCACCACCATACCTGAGTTCGATTGTGAAAGGTTGGTCCACCTGTATAGTCCACTCGCACCGAGCATTGTTGGGGTAGCTCTCGAGAACTATGTGACCCTGGCGTTTGCGGATCACACCACCACACTCTGTTTTAAGAATGAAAAGGACTTTTGGACACTTTTGGACAATCGCACAGAAACCGATGTCTACTGTTTAACATTTTACAAGCGTTTAAAGACAGCTTTGGACATGTTGGTCACAAGGATGCATATCATTATTAATCCAAAGATCTAATATGTTGACATCCAGAAAAAAGGAAGAACACATCATACTGTACAACAAACATCAATAATCATTTTCATAGATATTGAGCGGTATCTCATCGTGGTTGAAGCAGTGAAGTCCATATTTTACATATGAAATGGTATCTTAAGTTTTTAATGTCAAGAAGACTTCTTGGGCATGGTCATTCTTATCAGAAGGCATAGTCATACCAGATGTAGAGGGAAGGAAAAAGCATTTACTTCATCCCACAGAAAAGTGGGAAAAAATGTACAGTCACTCACTCAAGCAATTTCCACCAGACCATCCGGGTCGACACTCGGCACAGTATTGTCCACGAATGAAAAAGTCATCTTTGGGACTCCATGTCCCGTTCTTGCACCGCTTACAGTTCTCAAAAATACTGCAACCTGAAAGAGATCGAATGGGATCAAATAACCTAATCAACCAATGTATTTTTTGCTGGCACAATGTTACCCTGAAAGACCATTTGCGTGTTTAAAGAATGGCTCATTTGCAATGTGGGAGGAAACTGAAGCACCTGGTTAAAATGTACACAGAGATGGAGAAAAGCAAATTCTGGAATCCTAATGTGAACCCATGCACAACCTCTGAACTGTGAGGCGGATCTGTCAACCATTTCCTCACCGTGGCACCCGAAGTGAATTTGTGTCTTTCAAAAAAATTTTTGGACTGGAAATGATGTGAACGTGGCAAAAGACTAAAATAATAAAACTAGATACTAATTGAACAAAATAACATCCACTCAAACTAGAGGAACACATAACTGCTACTCTGGCATCGCTTCACTGGCTCCGTATACATTTTAGACTTCTTTTCAAGCTCTTATATGTTTTAGAATCTTTAAATGGCCTCGCTCCTCCTTACCTCACAGAGCTCATCCACCCCGAGACACCTTCCCCGCGCCTCCGGTCTGCTGACCAGACCTTATTATATGTGCCAAAAACTAAACGGAGGCTCAGAGGGGATGGGGCCTTTCCCGCTGCGTCCCACTCTCTGGAATGACCTCCACTGAACATTCGTCAAGCCCCCTTGCTACCCATTTTTAATATTTAGAGAAATTGACATTCGACACAAGGATTAGAAGTGCTGTGAAATGCTCAGAAGATAGCCGTGTTCTAAAAAGAAGTTGTTGACTCTGCATGGTTGTCCACCATATGTGGCCAAAGTTGGGTCACGTGCCTTGCACTCGTACAGAAGCTAATATGGGGTGCATTCATCAACCTGCTCTATATGAATATAACATACGTATTATCAAATGATTTCACAATGAGTCATTCAGCATTCTTTCTTCTGGTCCTTGAATGTGGGCAAGGCGCTCTGTCAGATAACAACAATTGACCGATTTCGGATGAACGAACCATAAATCCACCAAACATTCAAAAAATTGAGTTAAAAGTCTACCCAAAACAATGGAAGCTGTATTTATATTATGTTTTTCTTTAGGTTACATTTTTATTTTGCTCTATTTTGACTGCACCTGTTCCTCTGTTCTCGTCATCCAGGTCCCTAGTGTTGAACCAATCGCCACATCAACCCTGTGTGTCTTGTCCAGATGTTTCTCGTTGTCTCGTCACTTTTCTTGTATTACGTTCTCTGGGTTCTGTCAGTCTTTGTTGGATCATTGTGATTGTTTGTGTGCTCCTGTCATAGTTTGCGCCTTTAAAATATGTATATACTGTATATATGTATCTATTTTTTGCTACTTTTGTTTCTTGTGATTTTCAGGACTTTTTTTCAAGTACAGTAAAGTCTCGTTATATCGATATTCTAGGGAGTCCGAAAAATATAGATATAACCGGGACTATCGATATATCCGACCCTGCGCGCATGTAATTTTCTCCGTGCGTGCATAGAAATAGTATCGTAATAAGCGGGACTATCGATATAACCGATATCGATATAACGAGACTTTACTGTACTTCAGTTATTCTTTTCCAGCGTACTACTGTTTACGCCAACCTGCTCTCCTCTACCTCACTGATTACTTGGGTCCTATTCATACACTATGCAAAACAAACAAGTCAATTCTATTTTCAGTTCCTCAAGGAGTAGAGGGTCTACAGTACCTGTATATGAATACATCATGTCTAAAATGAGCTAACCTGACACTTGAGAAGGCATGGAGTTCATCAAATGATGAAAATACAGTGATACCTCAGCTCACGAACTTTTTGCATCATGAATATTAAATTCGCGATCATATAATATTTCCTGATGGGCTACTTTTCGGCAGAGGAACACTAAACCACACGGTTGAACAGCGCCACGGTGGCTGGCGGACTGGTTTTCGTCACCCCCTTTCTTTGAGTTGGACGTGGTTTGTTATTGAGTGGAGTACATTTGCTATTATGGGACCGAAAAAGACCCCATCACAGTGTAGTGTTAAGCCGAAGAGGACACAAAAGAAAATACACGAACAAAGTGTGCGTTTGTGTGACGTGCAAGAAACCTATTAATGGTGCGTGTATGGCTAAGGGTATTTCCGTGCTGTCTAAGCAACGGTCTCAGGCAATAAAAGAGGTTAAAAAACTTGGATGGAACTGGATTACCGAAAAGCAGCTAGCACGGGACAGTGTGAGTGAGGGTATTACTGCCGAGAAAGCACTTTGCTGCTGTGAAATGTAAATTTATCCACTGTGAGACTGATAAAGACAAATCAAATCCAATCAAATCCAACTTCACTCAGATATCATCAAGAAGCAACTACATCGACCATCACAAAGGTAAATAAATCGACTTTATTATACATACAGTTTATTTCTTTCATTACAATACAATAGCACATTTTTGATACACAAAATAATGTATATTTTGTGTAGTTTAAATGATTATTTAGAAGAAAATTATGCTTTATAGGGAACCTGGAAAGGATTATTCTCATTTTAATGGTTTCTTATGGGAAATAAATGTTTGGAAGACGAACCCTTCACTTTACACACACTTTCTGGCAACCAATTAAGTTCGTAAGCTCAGGTATTACTGTAGTGGCAAATGCTACAATGCTTCTGGAAAAAAAAGTAAAAATTTGTGCTAAATGCCTGGCAGCCACTTATCACCTGGATGGATGATGCAGGGGTCACACTCATTGATAGCATTGCGGCAGCAGGGTACAGCGTAGCCCACCGAGGTCCCCTGCAATGGGCATTTGCAGCGTATCACATCATACTCGCAGCATCCCCTGCACATGACGTTCCACTCTGGTCCTGGGCAATGGTCGTACAAATGCCTGTAATCTTAATAAAATACAGAACTTCAGACCGACAAGCAACATTTTAAACCACTGGGAAAATATCCACAAAAGGACTGTGTCATGAATATAAAAATGAATATAAATGAATATAAAAACAGAGAGGTATATAATTGTAGTTGAAATTGAAAAAAGGTGTCAAATAGTGACATTTGCTTGAAGAGACTTTGACACTGACAGCTCCTTTGTTAACTGTTCTTATGTTTATGTGCGCTGGTTTCGAACGACACTATGTATATGTGTGTGCGTGTGTGTGTGTGTGTGTGTGTGTTGTGATGTCATGAGAGGCCAGCTCTCAGCGGGAGTGCAATGGCCGACAGTTTTGAATGCAAACAAAGATTTTAATAAAGGGTTTCAGGGGGAATTCACAAGCAAAAAAGGCAAGAATAGCGTCCCTTCCAATCTTAAATCATAATAAAGTCTCTTCTGAGGTGAAACTGAAGACGGAGTTCTGTGTTTCTAGGCCTCACCCCTCTTGAGATCCTTCCTCGGTAGCCTAGCCACCATTATCAAGGTTTCAGATCCGGTGTTCCGTGCCATGGTCCCAACTGGCGACGAGTTCCATGCAGCGATCAGTGTCTCCCCGGCCACACACTCAGAGGCTCTCTGGCCTTAAAGCCTTGCATGCCAATCAAGCCGTGATCAGCCACAGGTGTGGGCTGTGGATTGCTGCCCTCTACCAGATGGGGCCAAAACTCTCTCTGGGTGGAGCCACATAGGGGAATATATTTCCCCTCCAGGACCCAGCCTCTCGTGTCATCACACATTACCCCCCCCCCCCCTTAAAGGCCTGCAGACTTAAAATCCACCTGGTTACTCTGCTGTTGGTCTCTCTGTTTATGGCCATACATTGTAGAGGAGCATGATCAGAGACCACCGTGAAACGTCTTCCCAGGAGATAGAAGCGCAATGACTCCAAAGCCCATGTAATGTCAAAACACTCCTTTTCCACTGTGGAATAGTTCTTTTCCCTGGGCAACAGCTTTCTGCTAAGGTAAAAGATGGGATGTTCCTCTCCTCCATGTACTTGCGAGAGTATGGCCACCAGACCAACTTCAGATGCATCAGCTTGAACAATGAAGTCCTTGCTGAAGTCTGGTGCCACCAGGATCGGACTGGAGCACAGCCCCTGTTTCAGATTGATGAAGGCCATTTTGGCCTCTGGGCTCCATTTCACCAACCAGGAGTGTTTTTTGGTCGTCAATTCTGTCAGGGGGCTGCTATAGTCGAAAAGTCAGCAATAAATCGTCTATAGTAGCCAGCCAGGCCTAAGAACGACCTCACCTGCTTTTTGGAAAGGGGCCAATCTTGTATGGCCCGTAGTTTTGCTTCTTGATGCTGCACCAGGCCCCGTCCTATAGTGTAGCCCAGGTAGTCGGTATCGCCAAATACCAACCTGCACTTTTTCGGGTTTGCTGTGAGACCTTCTTTTCTGAGGTAGTCAATCACAGCTTGCACTCGGGGTAAGTGACTCTCCCAGTCGGGACTCTGTGTGACAACATCATCCACGTATGCTGCTGCGTACTTCCTGTAGGGCGTGATAATCCGATCTATTAGGCGCTGAATTGTGGCGGGTGCTCCATGGAGACCAAACGGGAGCCTCGTGTACTAGTAGAGTCCCTCTGGTGTGGCGAAGGCTGTCTTCTCCTTTGATACCGAGGTCAGGGGCACCTGCCAATAACCCTTTGTGAGGTCGAGAGTGATTACGAAACGTGCCTGTCCCAGGGAGTTGATAAGATCATCAACACGAGGCATTGGATACGCATCAAATTCAGGCACCTCAATCAACTTCCGATAGTCAATACAGAATCGTATTGACCCGTCTGGCTTGGGAAACAACACAATCGGACTCGCCCAGGGGCTTTGGGACTCCTCAATTAACCCCAGGTCCAGCATCCTCCTTATCTCCTCTTGAATAGCTGCCTTACGGGCCTCCGGCACATGGTATGGATGCTGGTGTACCGTTTTTCCAGATGTGTTGCACATCTCGTGTTGCACCACCTCTGTGTGCCCAGGTATGGAGGAGAAGACATCTTGGTTACGCTCGACCAATTTGAGGATCAGCTGGCGTTGGGGTGGGGACAAACTTGGACCCATCTGAACTTCTTCTCTTGCCGGTTCCTTAGCCTCGCTGGGAGGGAGACAACTGAACAGCGCCTCCATGGCATGCCATTTCTTTAGTAGGTTAACGTGATAAATCTGCTCATGTTTCCTCTTACTAGATTGCCTCACCAAGATGCCAGGAATTTGCATTTCACGGTTGGCACCAAGACCAGCACTCTGACCCCTGGCTTTACTCTCGAGATTACTGCTTGCTGCTGTCGTTGGGCCACTTCCATGTGCTCTCGCATTATAGGATAAATGGCCTTCATTCTTTGTCTCATGTCTCCCACATGCTCAATGAGGGTACGTTGTCGGCACGGCTGCTCATCCCAAGCCTCTTTGGCGATATCCAGCAGTCCCCGGTGTCTGTAAGAGTACAACAGCTCGAAGGGTGAAAAACCAGTGGAAGACTGTGGTACTTCCCTCACAGCAAACAACAAGTACGGCAGCAGTTGATACCAGTTTCGGCCATCTTCTTTGATCACTTTCCTCATCATGGCCTTGAGTGTCTTGTTGAAACGTTCTACCAACCCATCCGTCTTTGGGTGGTAGATGGAAGTTCTCAGTTGCTTGACCTTGAACAGGGCACATAGGTTCTTCATGACCTTGGACATAAAGGGGCTTCCTTGGTCTGTCAGTATCTCTTTTGGGATTCCCACCCTGCTGGCGAGAGCAAACAGTTCCTTTGCATTCTGCCCAGTGGTAGCCTTTCTGAGGGGAACAGCCTCTGGAAACCGAGTAACATAATCGATCATAACTAAGATATACTGGTGTCCCCTAGCACTTTTTGGTAGCGGTCCAACTATATCTCAGCCCAAGCCTCTGAAAAGGGGTCTCGATGATGGGTAAGGGAATGAGCGGGCTTCTGTATGTGGGCTTTGGCGCCACCTGTTGGTACCCGACAATAGTTCTCCACATCCCTGTGCACCCCCCGGCCAGAATAACCGTTGCAAGATTCTCTCTTTTGTCTTTTGTCTTTTCTACCCCTAGGTGTCCCCCTAGCAGGTGTGTGTGTGCCAAGTCCAGTACTGTAGCTCGGTGTGGCTGTGGCACGAGAAGTTTTTCACGTACCTCATCATTTTGCTTCGTTACCTAGTATATTAACCCCCGGTCAACAGCAAAATGGGGGTATTTGGGACTTTTTCTTTCCCCCACTACTACACCCTCTAAAACCTGCACATTTTTCATGGCGTTGGCAAGAGTAGGATCCTGTAACTGGGCTGTACCATACCGGCCTGTTAGAGGAGGCAGCTTCTGGGTCCCTGGGTTCTCGGCACCACTGGAAGCCGGGAGATTTTCTGGGGCTGGAGTCTCCTCGGCTCTTTCTGGGGAGAGTGAATGAGGGTACCCTCCTCATTCACTCTCCCCTTGAGTATTCACTACAAGCGTCTTACCTCTCCCCTTCCGAGGTAGTCGGGCCAGTCTTTCCTGTGTTTCTCTCCACAGTGGGTGAAAGGCCGGGCAGTCGCATCCAATCAGGAGGGGGACAGGGAGAGAATCAACCACACCACCTACCGTGCGGATGATTCCCTTGGTTGTGGTCATGGTGAGTTCAGTGGTGTGGTACTCTCTGGTGGCTCTGTGGACACAGGAGACTGGAAGGGTTTTCTCTCGAGACAGCCTGGTTGGATCCACCAGCGTTTGGCGCACCAAGGTGACCAGGCTTCCGGATTCAATCAGGGCTTCAACATCCTATTGATTCACTGTCACTGGACAGGTGGGGGGGTCTCGTTAGTGAGCTGTCACTCAACCCCAGGAGGGAGGCATAATGAGCAGGGTGGGCACTGGAAAAGTCAGCGGTCGGCATGGACTCTTCTGTTGGTTTTCCACACTGCCATGAGATGTGTCCTGTCTCTCCGCATCTGTAGCATTGTTTGGGCACAGTGCCCCTGGGTATCCGCCACTGCGTGGGGGGGGGGCTTCTGATGCCCCCTGGAGCCATCTTGGCTGTGTTCGTAAGCTTAGGCACCTTTGTGGGGGCAATTCCGGTCCGGGGTGGGGATGTGTGGCTGGTTTCCTTCCTGGTCGTTCGCAGCATCTCCGCTGTGGCCTGGTACTGCTCCACTGCTGCCACTGTTTGACAGGAAGTAGTCAGCGACTGATGATCTTTTTTGCCTCATAGGGCAGGGCCCATAAGTAGCGACCACCACAGCTGCAGTGTTCCTTTCCGGTTCCAGCCACTTCCGGGCGATGCGGGCCAATTCGTGCATCTGTGCCCGTGGAGGCTCTTCTGGCTGGAATGTCCAGGTGTGGAAGCCCTGTGCCATCCCGAACTTGGTGAGCCCATGTCTGCTGAGAATTTCAGCTTTTAGATAATCGTAGTCTTCTGCTCTGTCTGCGGTCAAGTCGCGGACAGCATTCAGTGATTCCCCTGTCAGAAAGGATGCTAGCAATCCCACCCATTGCTGCTTGGGCCATCTTTCTCCAGTGGCTGTTGCTTAAAATGTATGCAGGTACGCCTCAATATCATCCGTCACCCCCATCTTGGCTACAAAATCACCCGCCTTCACCCGGGGCATGTTCTTGGCGGCAATTTGTTTTTGCAAGAGAAACTCCTGTGACTTCAGTTCATTTGCTCTCTTTTGCTCCTCTCGGAGAGCCAAATTGGCCTGATATTGGGCTTCCTGACTTGCGAAAAGGGTTTTCAAGATGCCTTCCATTTTTGAATTTGTAATTGAAGATATTGTCAAGTTGTAAAAAATAAAACACAAACCATCTATGTCCATGTGTAACGGAGTTGTGCACTCGATTATTAAATTATGATGGAAGTGACGCAACGGCGCACAGTGTGGCACCAAGTCCCGCCCATAGTTTCCAGAACAATCTGGACGAGATTCATGGTGAGTCGCAATTCTCTGATGATCTGGATTAACATGCATTTTCATGACAATATCTTATTTTGTTTCCCCTTTTGTACTGTCTAGTGTTATCTAATTAGTTCCCTTATTCATTTCGAGTCCAGATTACTTTTTGTGTCATTATTTAATTCACGTTTTGTCGAGTGGAACTTTGAAGCACATTAGCTTCATGGTGCTTTTCTGTTGCGCAGTTAATCACAAGACGAAACCCATGCGACTTCACCCATCCCTTCTGCCATACTGTGTTGCAGATAATAATTGCTTCATTTCGTTTTTATTGTACAATATTTAGTTTCTTGTGTCGTGTTTCATTTGCCCGTGAATGTTCGTGGCAGGTTGAACTCTGCGCCCTTGCAAGCGCACCGCGTGTTCTGCAGAGTCTCCCGTATGATGCGTTCAGGGACATTATGTAAATAACATTGAACCTGTGTTGTATTCTCTTTTTCTGTAAATAACCACTATACGATCACACGTTGTTCATTCTGTTTTGTTATCTACAATGTTTTGCATATCCAGAACAATCTGGACGACATTCATGTTAATCACAAGACGAAAACCATGCGACTTCACCCATCCCTTCTGCCATACTGTGTTGCAGAAATAAAAGAAATACAAAGACACATCCACGAGTCTGGTCTTATTCAGACGGCAGCATCGTGGAGATGAAGACAGTCACTGTTGTGACACCCGTCACACATGCACTTATTAACGCTTGTCCAGTGCCCGCATTCTCCACCATATGTGATGACATGAGAGGCTAGCTCTCAGCGGGACAGGACAAGGAGTGCAATGGGCGACAGGTTTGAATACAAACAAAGATTTTAATAAGGGTTTCAGGGGCAATTCACAAGCAAAAAAAGGCAAGAATACTGTATCTTCCAATTCTTAAATCATAATAAAGTCTCTTCTGAGGTGAAACTGAAGAGACTTTGAAGAAACCTCCAGGACCATGCCTCTCGTCACATCACAGTGTGTGTGTGTGTGTGTGTGTGTGTGTGTGTGTGTGTGTGTGTGTGTGTGTGTGTGTGTGTGTGTGTGTGCGTATGCGTGTGCGTGTGTGTTCTATATGAAATCCAACATCAAGCAAGCTGCTACAATAAGAAATTTCAATCGGTGAATCAATTAGACAGTTCTGTTGACATTCTACTGTAGATACTTTGGGCATTTTTCTGTAATTGTGTTTAGGCTTTGTGTTTAATTTGGCAAACAGAAAGTCATTCCTTGTGGCAGAAGGAGAATTAACAGATCCAGCACTTGAAAGTTGGCAGAGTGTTCTTTCAACTCTTCGTTCATCATTTCAAGTCTTAGATGACATATCATTTGTACATTAAAAGCAGGCAAAGCCCCTTCAAATGCTATATAATTTCCTAATTTACTCAAAACCTTCCACTATTTTTGCTCAAAAAGCATTGGTACAAATGTGTCCAATCCTGGTCCAGAAAAGTAAAAACCCCATCATAGTGTGTTTATTGTCGCAGGTTTTTCTGCTCAGCCCGAAAGTAAACTACCTGACACCACTGTGATGACACAATTAATTTGATATTAATCACCTGCAATTGGGGAACTGTATTTCCCATATGTTAATTTCCTGGCAGGCATGGCAAATTTTATGCTTCGTAAAGCTGCTTGCTGGCTTTATGATGTTTTATATCATCTTTCCCCTTGCCGAACGTATTTTTTTTATTTGACGACGTGGGTTTGGTTGAATTAGTGAGCGGAAGCTCCACCAGTCTTTGACTACATCTTTCTGCCTTCTCAGGAATGAATGTCTCCAAATACACACACACACACACACACACACACACACACACACACACACACACACACACACACACACACACACACACACACACACACACACACACACACACACATACACATACACACCCACACACACACGCATGCACACGCACACACATGGATGCACACGCACACACCCATCCATCCATCCATCTTCTGCCGCTTATCCGGGGTCGGGTCGCGGGGGCAGCAGCTTCAGTAGGGAAGCCCAGACTTCCCTCTCCCCAGCCACTTCTTCTAGCTCGTCCTGGCGGATCCGAGGCGTTCCCATGACAGCTGGGAGACAGTCTCTCCAGCGTGTTCTGGGTCATCCCCGGGGTCTCCTGCCAGTGGGGCATGCTCGGGAACATACTAATCAGATGCCCGAGCCACCTCATCTGGCTCCTCTCGATGTGGAGGAGAAGCGGCTCGACTTTGAGCCCCTCCCGGATGACCGAGCTTCTCACCTTATCTCTAAGGGAGAGCCCGGACACCCGACGGAGAAAGCTCATTTCGGCCGCTTGCATCCGGGATCTCGTTCTTTCGGACACAACCCATAGCTCATGACCATAGATGAGGGTTGGGACGTAGATCGACCGGTAGATTGAGAGCTTTGCTTTGTGGCTCAGCTCCTTCTTCACCACGACAGATCGGTACAAAGTCCGCATCACAGCAGACGCCACACCGATCCGCCTGTCGACGTCTCGCTCCCTTTCACCCTCATTCGTGAACAAGACACCCAGATACTTAAACTCCTCCACTTGAGGCAAAATCTCCTCCCCGACCCGGAGAGGGCACTCCACCCTTTTCCGACTGAGAACCATTGTCTCAGATTTGGAGGTGCTGATTCTCATCCCCACCTCTTCACATTCGGCTGTGAAACGCTCAAGCGAGAGATGGAGAGCTCCACTTGAAGGCCCCAACAGTACCACATCATCTGCAAAAAGCAGAGATGCTATACTGAGGCCACCAAAACGGAAACCTTCAACGCTTTGGGTGCGCCTAGAAATCCCGTCCATAAAGGTTATGAACAGAATCGGTGACCAAGGGCAGCCTTGGCGGAGCCCAACGATTCCGACTTATTGATTCCGGCAATGCGAACCAGACTGACATCGGTCGTATAGGGACCGAACGGCCTGTATCAGGTGCTCCTGTACCGCATATTCCCGAAGCACCCCCCACAGAACTCCACGAGGGACACGGTCAAACGCTTTCTCCAAATACACAAAGCACATGGAGACTGGTTGGGCGAATTCCCATGCACCCTCGAGGACCCTGCTAAGGGTGTAGAGCTGGTCCACTGTTCCGCGGCCGGGACGAAAACCACACTGTTCCTCCTCAATCTGAGGCTCGACTTTCCGACGGACCCGCCCCTCTATGACCCCTGAATAGACCTTTCCAGGGAGGCTGAGGAGTGTGATCCCTCTGTAGTTGGAACACACCCTCCGGTCCCCCTTTTTAAAAAGGGGGACCACCACCCCGGTCTGCCAATCCAGAGGCACTCTCCACGCAATGTTGCAGAGGCGTGTCAGCCAGGACAGCCCCACAACATCCAGAGCATTTAGGAACTCCGGTCAGATCTCATCCACCCCGGGGCCTAGCCACCGAGGAGCTTCTTAACCACCTCGGTGACTTCAGTCACAAAGATCGGAGAGCCCACCTCAGAGTCCCCAGACACTGCTTCCTCCAAGGAAGGCATGTTGGTGGAGTTGAGGAGGTCTTCGAAGTACTCTGCCCACCGGTTCACGACGTCTCGAGTCGAGGTCAGCAGTGCCCCACTGTCACTGTACACAGTGTTAGTGGTGCACTGCTTTCCCCTCCTGAGATGCGGGATGGTGGACCAGATTTTCCTCGAAGCGGTCCGGAAGTCGGCTTCCATGGCCTCACCGAACTTTTCCCATGCCCGTGTTTTTGCCTCGGCGACCACCAAGGCTGCATTCCGCTTGGCTAATCGATACCTGTCAGCTGTCTCAGGAGTCCCACAGGCTATATAGGCCCGATAAGACTCCTTCTTCAGCTTTACGGCATCCCTTACTACTGGTGTCCACCAGCGAGTGCGGGGGTTGCCACCACGACAGGCACCAAACACCTTACGGCCACAACTCTGATTTGCCGCCTCAGCAAGGGAGGTACGGAACATGGTCCATTCGGACTCAATGTCCCCCACCTCCCCCGGGACATGTGTATAGTTCTGCCGGAGGTGGGAGTTGAAACTCCTTCTAACAGGGGATTCAGCCAGACGTTCCCAACGAACCCTCACAACACGTTTGGGTCTTCCAGGTCGGACTGGCATCTTCCCCCACCAACGGAGCCTACTCACCACCAGGTGGTGATCAGTTGACAGCTCTACCCCTCTCTTCACTCAAGTGTCCAAAACATGAGGCCGCAAATCCGATGATACAACTATAAAGTCAATCAGCGAACTGCGACCAAGGGTGTCCTGGTGCCACGTGCACATATGGACACCCTTATGTTTGAATAAAGTGTTTGTTATAGACAATCCGTGTCGAGCACAGAAGTCCAATAACAAAACAGCACTCCTGTTCTAATCGGGGGGGGTCAGATTTTTCTTCTTTCATATAAGGTAAAAGACAATGGTCTAAAAGTATGTGAAATACGGAATGATATGACATGAAAGGCCTCAGAGTGAGCATGGTAATGTGGGGTGACCCACGGTTGGTTTCACCACAGCTTTATCATATTTGCAAGAGATGTGTTTTTACGCACACACACGCACGCACACGCACGCTCACATACACACACACACAAAAACATGTGCACACACACACACACACGCACACACGCGTGCATGCACACACACGCGCACGGACGCACACACACATGCACGGACGCACACACGCACACACACATATACACACAAGTAAATAAATAAATACATAAAAACAAAAATGTTAAAGAATCTTTGAGATTGTAAGATCACATTACTTTTTCCGTACATATAGAAAATGTGTAGTATGTCCAAAAAGAAAAGTGAAATCAAAGAATTTGTATCATTGAACTATTGTCCTCTCTTTCGAAGCCAGGTGCAGACTCCACAATCTGAGATCCAAGGCATTTTGCCATTCTGCATAAATGAAGTCTGAAGGGCGGCTGATGTAGACTCCATCACGTCTGTCACCTCACTGAGAATAAGGGTTGAATGTTTCGCCTTGACTAACACAAGTTGATCGCTGTAGTTATAATAATGTTTTGGCATGTCCACTGATGATGACAGTGTACTCTCGCTGCTTTGTAAAACAGCACATGGCGGGGGGTCATCCAAGTTCACACCTCGACTTAAGAAGACCCTTGCATATAAACAATTGTGTGAGGAATTTCAGTTTGTGTTGTGCGAGAATGATTCCTTTGATTGTGTGCACATAAATGGAATGTTACATGAGCACAGAGTTTAAAAAGAAGTACTGGTTTTAAAGTTATTTGAAGCAAACCACACAATTAGTTCATAGAGCAAATTAGATTATGATCTATATTTAACGGAGAGTTCTTATAATGTGTTCCTTTACATTTGTAATATGATAAAAGACAGTGAACTGCATGACCGAGGCTAGTGGTTTTTACATATGTAATTTGCAGGTAATGTCAGACAGCTAGCTATAATGTGATACCCTGCCGCACCCTGCCCACCACCTTTTCCAGCTACTCCCCTCAGGCAGGCGCTACCGATCCATGCGCACCAAATCCAGCAGACATTTAAACAGCTTCTTCCCCCAAGCCATTAACTCTTTGAACTCTTCAACAGTAGCCAAAATGGAACTGTATAGTGCCACTTAGCAGTTTTTTTGACGACGATACTAGTGCAGCGTGTTCTACCGGAAACAAATTCCTTGTGTGTCCTATATACTTGGCAATAAAGATGATTCTGATTCTGATTCTGATTCTGATTCTGATTCTGTTTCTGATTCTGATATGTAGGGAGAAATATCCGTCACTGATCTTTTGGAAAACATCCAAATTGTCAATACTTTTGTTGTTTGATGTTTTTATGTGGTTTATTCAATGCAACCACAAATCCAGAGTTATGTGGAAGCCTGCTGGCATCAGTAAAGAGCACCCAAGCTCTCATAAAGACATTCAATTTGTTGAGATCTTTGGTCTATTAATGGTCAAATTATTATTTCTTGGGGCAAGGGAGGATTTTTCTTTCAGCAAATTGTATTAGTAACTTTTTTTCACTTGAGGAGTATAACCCTGGTGGAGCATGATCACCAAAACCATGACAGTTAGATTCTGAACCTACAAAGTTTGCAAGAGATATCGTAGTATCTATAAAAATGTTGAAAAAAGAATTACACGAAAGATTTATGTTACAAGAAACAACATGGCAGAGCTGGCCAAAATCATATTAACACTCACCGCAACCCCAGTGACAAGATACAGCACAATGCATGGAACAATCAATTCCATGGAAATAATGTTGTTTTGGGATAAATGTATTATTTTATTTCATGACCCATCGCTGTTTATTTTTATGGTTTTCTTATTTTGTTTCATTGCACAGATATTTATTACTGTGCAGTCACTTGGACGCTGAATGTATTTGTTAAATTGCATTCAAGTCACAATCTATTGGACAGAATCAAAACTCAGGTCGCACATTCCTTTGCAGAGTCTGTGCTTTTGTTGTTTTTCACCACTTAGACTGGGCTTTATGTTCATATCTTTTGATGTCAGACCCAAATGTTCACAGCAAAAATAAAATAATCTGCAACACCTTTCCAATGTATTTTGAGCGGAGTGTAGTTCAACCCCTAGTCAAAGTCAAATGCAACTTTATTGTCACTGGAATTATGGTAGTTTCCACTTCGACTTGAATGTAGATTGTATGTTGTGGTGGCTTCTTGAAATGGGGAAGTGCTGTTTGTTCCCTACTCTATACAAGCATGTGAAAAAGTAAGATAAAGACAAAAAATAGGAATTGTCACTCTCTCCCTCACCAGGTGTAGACTTTGTGGCATCTGGCAATTGGATTAAAAAAAATGAAAAAAAAGGGAAAATTTTGAAAAAAAAAAAAGATAAAATAAAACAATTAGCATCTGCAACTCAGTTACGCACCTTTAGATCTAGCACTGACATAATTGCTGACACAGCTGGGAAGTGGTCATGGAAAATGAAAACTTTGTGCCGTGGAACAGTCTAAACCCTGACCTCTGTTGTCAACAACCATCCATCCATTTTTTAATCAGTTTATTCTCATGAGGGTTGTGGACTCACTGGAGCCTATTCCAGCTGTCTTTGGGCAATAAGTGTGGTACGCCCTAAACTAGATGCCAACCCATTGCAAGACGTCACTCTAACGGCAAATAAACCTTTATCCTCACACTCTGACATAGGTATAATTTAAAGTGGTCCATTAACCTACAACACTTGGCTTTGTTATGTGGGAAGAAACTGGAGTACCCAGAGAAAGCCCACACAGGCATTGGGAAAACATGCTTCATGGAGGAAAGACAATTTTTTGGGATTGAACGGACTGACCAGTTGAGCACCATGCTGCTCTGTCGACAACCCAGTGATGGAAATAAAATATTTTTGAGGTTATGATACGTTCTGTCTAAATGACTAAATTTTCGCTTGTTTTACTTGTTTTGCTCCTCGTTCACATTTTCGTGATTGACTGGCTTGAATGGCGATTGTGGATTCAGAACCAGATGCAGAATTTGCATTTGCTTGACCCACAGATTTGTACTGGTTCAATAGTTGGCTTTCACATGAGATGAAATTGCAATTTGCATATTTCCATACTGATACCCAATTGCATAGTAATGCCTCTGTGCATCTCACTATCTGTGGCATATGCAGCTGTGACCATATCGTTTGACGTTTTCTTGCATTTTCTTACCACCATGTCTGATTTTGCATGGAAACTAAAAGATAGTCATTTGATACTGGATGACGTCAAAGTGACATGTTGACAAGCTGTAGGCCAAAATATTGACAAAAGAATAGAGTAAATTGCCCACAGAAACCGTCATGAGCTATTTAGGCCCTATCCAAGTAAGTATATTCACAGAAGTACTTTTTTTCATATGATGCAAATGTTATTATCATTATGAATATATTATCGACACTGCCTCGCGAAACCGTAGTTACATTATCGTACAATACATTCTACGCAGGATCATGGGGCCAGCTGACTTTGTGTAAAAGACAGATTACATCAAGACTTGATTGCCAGTCAATCGCCAATGAGAGTGGAGAGCACCAATAACTCACAATCACACCATAGCTATATGTATTTTTCTATCGATCCATGCATTTTCTGAACCGCTGTATACTCACAAAGTTTGCAAGGGTGCCGTAGTCTATCCCAACTGTCTTTGGGCATTAGGCGGGG
Organism: Hippocampus bargibanti; assembly: GCF_051943395.1. Classification (NCBI taxonomy): domain Eukaryota; kingdom Metazoa; phylum Chordata; class Actinopteri; order Syngnathiformes; family Syngnathidae; genus Hippocampus; species Hippocampus bargibanti. The sequence continues at coordinate 22,659,360 of NC_142738.1, read as the reverse complement.
GACACCCTGAACCGGTTGCCAGCCACCTAAAGGAACAACCAGTCACTCTCACACTCAGATCTAGGGGCAATTTGGAGTCTTCAATCAGCCTGCCATGCATGGTTTTGGAATGTGAGAGGCAACCGGAGTACCTGGAGAAAACCCGTACAGGCCCATGGCGAACATGCAAACTCCACACAGGGAGTCCAGAGCTGGCACTGAACCTGATACCTCTGCACTATGAGGTGTGTGTGCGTGCGTGCGTTTGTTTTAATAAAAGAAAGCTTCAGATGACTATATTTTTATGGTATAATTCTGAAGGCATAATAGAATTTTATACTCACTTATTTTAATTGCATAATTGATATTTACTTCATCCTTAAAATGCATTAAAAAATATTTTAATTAGTTCACTTGCATCAATGATGTAATCATGTAATGCATCATAGCTTTTCAAGGTTGTAATTACGGCTGAGGGTGAATTACACTTGATTTGCACCATCACCGCCGTGTGTCGAGAAGAGAGAATTTATTCTGAAACAAAACCTCATTCAAAACTGCCTGGTCAAGTTCAGAACATTACACAGTTATGATTATTATGCATTATACAATTAAACCATTTCCTCAATACATAATTGTGGTTATTCTAACCATGACATATTATGGAAAATGTTCAGCGTGCAAATTTGAAAGTGTACGGTTGCCTTCGTGTAGTCATCGCAGCAGCTGCCTGGTATTTTGAGGTCAGTGTGATTTAACTATCATGGACCAAGAAAACTCCCAAGGGAACATTGTGGGCACTGCAGATCTAAGTGTGGGCTTGCCCGACTGCTCATCCTGTTCATTTCTCTCATGTACTTCCTTTGGTCAGAAAACCCACAAACGAAGTGTACAGTAATATCTTTTTATTATTCACATAAAGGTATGAAAAGTTTAACATGCTGTATTAGGTTGTGCTGCAGTGCCTGGGATTGACGTTTCTCTGTTGTATGGTGATCCTAAAAGGATCCCGCTGTAAAGTTGAATTGTTCTGTTTAACTTCTGTTCATGCTGACATACAGCACAGGAAAGCACACACAACACTTTGCAGTTAGTAAATGACCCTGTTCATGCACTCACTTGAAGGACATTGTAAACATTTGCATTAAAATTGTGAATAGAACATTCTCTTTGCCGCTGCTGCATTGAAAAAAAACAATAAAAAGATAAATACCCAAGAGTATTAAATACATATTGTATTCTCCAGAGTGACTCAGCTGACAACACGCTATTAAAGAGGGAAGGCGCTCTTTCAATGACTCCCAATGAACACAGACGCACGCGCTGGCCAACAAAACTTTATTGTGTTTTGACTGCTTGGAGATTTGTAATGTGGGGTCACAGGATAGAGGAGACTTTGGGACACGCATATCTGACAGTCAGCTTGATCGATTCAAACTTTGCTTGTGAACTCCTGGAGAAGTCATCAAAGGGGAAATCATGTGAAACCACTTTGACTTTCAAGGGGAAATTGTTGCACAAAGACGTGTACCAAGTCTAAACAGTCTCATTAAAGGAATGTGCCGCAAAGGCACTTTTTTGGTTCATGTAAGACCAGATAACCAATCTCACACAATCATGAATGTACTGTATGTACCAGATTATACTAAACTCTATATCTCATCTTTCTAAGAGGTGATAGACAAATTAATTCACCTTTGTTATCAACAGTGTCAAATTCCGAAGATTTGGGTTTTCCAGACTGGCTTTTGTGCTATTCAGGGATGTAAAGATAGACTGGATCAAGACAACGATATTGGCTTTTTGAGAACAAAGGATCCACACTGAAGAAAAGTAGTGAATTATACAAGTAAACTTGCTCTCTTACTGTTGGGCCAGGAGCTCCCGTGAGGTACGAAGATCCAGATGAGGAGGAAAATGAGAAGGAACCAGCCTGCTCTCCTGCTGATAATTGTGCTGGTCCCAGGAATTGCGTGGGAACCCCCATCGGTTCGCCCCAGCTGTAGTCCATGTTCCGCAGACAGCATGCTGCAGGATGGAACTCTGTTTACTTTCTGAACTTAGCTGACATCACCATCGCAAACTTTTTCAAAGCTTCCTGCCCCCTCCTACTAACTTTCTCTTGGGCACTGTGGCGGTAGTCTCCCACTCTCTCCGTCTCTCTCTCTCTCTCTCTCTCTCTCTCTCTCTCTCTCTCTCTCTCTCTCTCTCTCTCTCTCTCTCTCTCTCTCTCTCTCTCTCTCTCTCTCTCTCTCTCTCAATCTCATTATCTTTGGCTTCAAGTTACAGTCCAAGTCTCCAAATGGTCTACCCCATGACTTGCCATACTACCCTGCTCTTTCGACACGGAGGACCACTACCATTACTCTTAAATGAATGCAGCCACTAACCTTTTATGCTAAACCTATTGTGACTGTCATTCTTTTGTTCACACACACACACACACACACACCAACACACACACACTCACACACACAATAAAGCTGCGCACATGATGTGGTGGAATTCATGTCTGGTAGACTACTCAAGTGAAAAAAAAAAACTCTCTTTCTCTCTTTCTCTCTCTCTGTCTCTCTGTCTCTCTGTCTCTCTCTCTGTCTCTCTGTCTCTCTGTCTCTCTGTCTGTCTCTCTGTCTCTCTCTCTCTCTCTCTCTGTCTCTCTCTCTCTCTCTCTCTCTCTCTCTGTCTCTCTCTCTCTCTGTCTCTCTCTCTGTCTCTCTCTCTGTCTCTCTGTCTCTCTGTCTCTCTCTCTGTCTCTCTCTCTGTCTCTCTGTCTCTCTGTCTCTCTGTCTCTCTGTCTCTCTGTCTGTCTCTCTGTCTCTCTGTCTCTCTGTCTCTCTGTCTCTCTGTCTGTCTCTCTGTCTCTCTGTCTCTCTGTCTGTCTCTCTGTCTCTCTGTCTGTCTCTCTGTCTCTCTGTCTGTCTCTCTGTCTCTCTGTCTCTCTGTCTGTCTCTCTGTCTCTCTCTCTCTGTCTCTCTCTCTGTCTCTCTGTCTCTCTCTCTGTCTCTCTGTCTCTCTCTCTGTCTCTCTCTCTGTCTCTCTCTCTCTCTCTGTCTCTCTCTCTGTCTCTCTCTCTGTCTCTCTGTCTCTCTCTCTGTCTCTCTCTCTGTCTCTCTCTCTGTCTCTCTCTCTGTCTCTCTCTCTGTCTCTCTCTCTGTCTCTCTGTCTCTCTCTCTGTCTCTCTCTCTGTCTGTCTCTCTGTCTCTCTGTCTCTCTGTCTGTCTCTCTGTCTCTCTGTCTCTCTGTCTCTCTCTCTGTCTCTCTGTCTCTCTGTCTCTCTCTCTGTCTCTCTCTCTGTCTCTCTCTCTGTCTCTCTCTCTGTCTCTCTGTCTCTCTCTCTGTCTCTCTCTCTGTCTGTCTCTCTGTCTCTCTCTCTGTCTGTCTCTCTGTCTCTCCCTCTCTATCTATCTATCTATCTCCCCCCCCCCCCCCCCCCTCTCTCTCTCTCTCTCTCTCTCTCTCTCTCTCTCTCTCTCTCTGTGTTTCTCTCTCAAGCCACCACTGATTCAAATGTACTATCATTGTTTCATCCGTGTACCTTCCATTATGCTTATTCTCATCAGTATCAATATGGTGCTGGAGCCTATCCTCATTGACATAGGGTGAGAGGCAAAGTACAAACTGGAATGGTTGCATTCTTTTAGCAAAATTAAATTCATAATTTAATTTAAGGTCTTGGTCTTTTGAAGAGTATAGTTTGTTTGTTGATCATTGTCCTTCTCTGAGGTCATCATTTGACTCAGCTGTCATGGGAGCACGCCCACGATTGCTGCTGACAAGGCCCCGGTGTGTTTAATCAGCCTTTCTGGCGGCAGGCCAAATTATTCAAGGAGAGAAGAGTTGGAAAATAATTGGATTGACTGATTACACTGCTTGTGTAATTGAGTGGAGTGAAATGACACTAATGTGCAACAAATCTTTTATATGAGGGTATGTACATCTAGATATTTCTTGGTCTTCTATATTTTTTTCTCTTGTTCGAGAGTCTATAGATTATAGTATATTATAGATGTTATATTTTATATGTTACATGTTATAGAGAAAATGTACTTGGTAATAGGTTCACGTTGGCTTTATGTTTGGGGACCTGATGTAGAATAAATAGTCAAAGTCAGCTTTATTGTCAAATATGCTAATATGCATGAAATACAGCACATATGAAATTAATGTCCTCTTGGACCCAGCATGCAAGGCACTTATAATGTGGCTCAAAAATACAGACAATTGACAACAGACAATACATGTAATTTCTGAATGTAAAGTGAGGTAGTGTCATATGTAAAGTGAGGTAGTGACGTATGTAAAGTGAGGTAGTGTTGTATGTAAAGTGACGTAATGTAGTAATGCAAAAACAAGCAAACAAAAAAAGGGTTGAAGTGAGGTCTTGCAGAAAAAAACGAGAAAAAACGAGTTCAGGATGATAGTACAGCGCGTAGTGTGTACTCAGAGTTCGATGAGTGTGGCAGTGGAAAGGGGCAGGGGGGGGGGCAGGGCTGGGAGGGAGTTGAGTCTCCTGACTGCCTGGTGGCAGAAACTGTCTTTGAGCCTGACATCTTGGCTCAGAGACTCCGCAGTCTCCTACCCGATGGCAGCAGGCTGAAGAGGCTGTGGGAGGGGTGGGTGGGATCGACAGCAAAAGAAAAAAGGCGGGTGTTGTAAATGTCCTGAAGGGGGGGAGAGAGACACCGATGATCTTCTCCGCTGTCCTCACAATGCGCTGCAGAGTCTTACGGCAGGACACGTTGCAGGTGCCATACCACATGGTGATACCGCTGGTCAGGATGCTCTCGATGGTACAGCGGTAGGAGGAGGTCGTGATGGGGGTCGGGGCTCCAGCTCTTCTGAGCTTGCGGAGGAAGTGCAGGCGCTGGTGGGATCTCTTGGCCAGTGATGCCATGTTGTGGCTGCAGGACAGGTCTTCAGAAATGTGCACTCCCAGGAATTTGGTACTGCTCACTCTCTCCACTACAGCACCGTCGATGGTTAGTGGAGCATGCTTGGGGTGCACTCTCTTGAAGTCCACAACAATCTCCTTCATCTTCTCCACATTCAGACAGAGATCGTTGTCCTTGCACCACGTGGCCAGGCGGCTGACCTCGTCCCTGTAGGCTGTCTTCTCATCATTGTTGATGAGGCCCACCACAAATATTCACAATCACTCCAAATGTGATCTTATTTCCTTCATGGATGCTCATTCAATGTCCAATTGTGAATATTTTTGAAAGATTTTATTAAGTTGGGTGTGTCAAAACACATTTTCCCCCTCCCTATTCTACTCAGAAATCCTTCAAGGGTGAGCAATGTTAAACATGTTCAATATGTATTTTTTTATTTGAGTGTGTCTGAGCCATAGATTGTGTAGAATGTTTATATGTGTCTCCTAAGTAATTAATAAAAAAAAACAAAGAAAAAAGTTTGTAACCGCAATGCAGTGAGCAGATAGATCTAAAGTTTATACACCTTGATAGGCACTGAGTTTGGGGTATATATCTTGTGTGTAGTGTGCTGTATTGGTCATTGCAAGTGCTGTTTAAAAAAAAAATCAAATCAGTAGTGTTTAGCTGTTTTTTTAACAGTTTACACAATGTCCTTCATTGGAATCGGGGTTTGTACAAGTCACCTCATCACAATTTCCTTGGGCCACCCTTTGTAGTCATGGTAACATAAGCCATACTCTGTGTTGCCACCACAGTATAGGATAGGCGGTAGGAATGTTCAGCAGTTACTCAGTTGTATGAGGATAAAAAGTTCAGAAACAAGTTCAGCAAGGAGCAAGTCATTTAGATAACTTCAAATCCCCCATGAAACCCACCTGATCAAAATGGCTTTTCTTGCATTTCTGTTGTCTGTTTCATGATCTGCTTTCTTTGTTGTCGTTGTTTTTCCCTCAAGTGTCTGAGCATCCCTTTATAAATGAAATGTATAATTGTTATTATCAAAGGTGTACAGCGAAATTATTGATCCATTTCTTTTGATAAAGTCTTTGGCATCCCTTCTCACTGGCTTAACCGGTTGAAATGAGTGTCACAAAATCCAAAGAAAAAGCAAACTGTATGTACAGTTTATCCTTTGGCTACCAAATATGTTATTGTCTCATATGAGGAGGTGCAAAATGAAGGACCCTCAAAGCACTGAAATGTTTGATACATTTTATGACTTGTAGGAAATTCAAATGTGTCACCGTAATGTAACACCGTACATAAAGAGCACAATAGGGGTATTTTTTTCCTTTTCATTATTAATGTGCTGGGAATCTCGAATTAAACAGTTTTCTCTTTTAGACAGGTCAATTAGGAACAAGGTGGCGACAGTTGGTCAAAGCATATCAACTCATTACCAGGCACAATTATTTCAATTTAGACTGATTTAGCTTTTACACAGCCCCAATGTTGCTCTTAAAAGTATCATTATATTTGTCGCAGCAAAAATCATGTCACCTTGTGACTGATGTTACCAAGGTGTCAGTCCAATTCCAAATGGCTGTGACCTGATCAATGAGGAGTGACTCACTTCCAAAGAAGAGAACTTGGTAAGACTTTGTGACTGGCCAAAGGATAGTTCATTTCAAGTATTAAAGACTCACATTTGTCAACAGAATGGCCAAGAAATTTTGTATAAATGGAAGCCACATTTCAAGGATAAAGCAGTGGTGAGGCTGGTGCAATGTGCCAAAAATGTGCAGGTTGATTGACACTCACCAAAAGGCCACTAAACTGCCTGTATGACGATCAGCTTTGCCCCAAAATGTTCCTGCTGTGGCTCGGTGGAGACTGCGTCTGCACTGAAGCACACATGGAGGCTGATGGTGGCCCACATGTGCCTACACTTAATTTACCAGTACTGGAGGAAGAAATGACAGTAATGCTCTCAATAGTGGATGTGATCTAAATGGTGCGTGTAATAGACTGATGAAGGTAAGACACGATTGATTTTCTAAATTTGTGTAAGATGTATAACAATCTTAATAATAAACTGTTTGAAACAGCAGTAGGATACAGATATTATTACGTGTTCCATAAGTTGTTGTAACAATAATGACACGTCAAGTGCAATGTATTGTTTCTCCTTCATCCCCGGAGCATAAGCGAATATGCACTCAATTCAGTTGGAGAATATGCAGAAGGCTAGATTTGACGGGGAAGACCCACATTGAATAGTTGCTACACCCAGAGAACCAATCTGGACTGATATACCACTGCCTACCAGTAAGAGTGCAAGAGACTGTGAGCAGACTACGAAGAAGTGACCTGTGCAGGGGACAGCGGGGTGCAAAAACGGAAGAAGGGAATATTCTGCTGCAGAGATATGTACTGCAGATTACTGCTGAATAGAAAGCCCATTTCTAAAAGTTCATAATCGGCTCATGGTCTTCTCCTGATCATTCAGCAACTCAACAGGTCCCTAAATGAGAGACTTAAGTGATTGGGAGAATCCTTTCCATCTTCATCTCTTTACCCCAGCCACTACTCAATGACTATCATCATCACTGTCACTTAGCAAGCATTCTTCCAAAGCCCCTCTTCCGAGCCAGCCTTTGAGCAGTGTGTCTCTTCAACCATGTACCTCTCTTACTTTGGTTACCCTCAACACCAGATGAAGAAGAGTCATTTTCATTACCTTTAGTTAAACATTATATCATAATTTACAGCCTATTGCAAATCAATGACAACTCTCCTCTGCATTTGATCCATCACTAGCATGCATGAAGGGGATTTTTATTATCTATTTTTTTTGGAAGGACAAATCTTTAATTGCTCAATATCAAAAGTAGATGTTAACAACGGGTCAAAAGGTCTGTGTAAGCTCTCAGTCGTACAGGAGTGGTTCATCGATGAAAAGTTTTCTTCAGCCGTCATCTGTACTTCTTTGAAGGTGTCGGACGTTTCGCTTCTTATCCAAGAAACTTCGTCAGCAAAGGATATAAATATATATCTGGACAGTAAGGATATATATAGGGCCTAAACTATTCCTCCACTAATTTCTCCACTGCGAGACTAATAAAGGCAAATCCAATCCAACTACCAGTAAGACTTTAGTTTGCTGACGAAGTTTCTTGGATAAGAAGCGAAACGTCCGACACCTTCGAAAAAGGACAGATGACGGCTGAAGAAACCTTTTCATCAATGGGTCAAAAGGGATTTTTTTTAGTTTGTTCTTGTTCTTTGTGTTTTAGCTGTTGGTTTTTTCCAGACTTGAATGTTATTGTGATGTGGCGCAGTGTAGACTGGTTAGCACGTTTGTAGATTCTTTCGTGTGGATTCTGCATGTACTCACGGTGCCTGAGTGGATTTTCTCCAGGTCCCTCAGTTTCATCTCACGTTCCAGAAAACATACATGGCAGATTAATTGAACTCTTTAAATGCCCCTGGGTGTGATTGTGATTATGGATGATTGTTCATCTATGTGTGCCCTGCGATTTGCAACCGGTTCTGGTTTGCACTGCTTCATATGGACAAACGGGTTAGATTACAATCGAAGGATAGGAGAGCTCCCTTGCAAAGTTCTGAATTCTTAATTCAAATTAGTTGTGAAGTTGGTCAGAATAATGTGACTTGCTAGTTGAAGATTCAGTTGATCCAGGCTGAAGGCACAAAAATACCTGAATCAACAATACTCTATCCTGTTAATTACTGTCACGTTTTTCAAGGTGGTGATGGCGGGTGTGGATCCCAAAAAGCAGGCAGGAGGGAGCAGGAGGTTGTTTGATAAATTGTATTAAAATAAAGGTCAGCAGGAACAAAATGTAAAAAATCAAAATGATCTGAACAGAAAAACGTATCAAAAGAAAACCAAGTGTAAAAGTCCGCCAAGGTTAAACAAACACATGCACAGCATACAATGCATGTGATTGCAGACTAAGCATGCAACAAACAATGAACCGACACCGGATGGTCGTGCCGGGAGTCCTTTTAAGTGTCACTGATTAAAACGACCAGCACCTGCGAGGCTGCAGGCAGGGCTGACGTCGCTTCCCGTTGGTCGCCAATCCGAACGTGGCAGTCCGCCACTGATTGGGACGACCAGCACCTGTGCAGGTGCAGGCGGGGCCGACAGCGCCATCCGTTGGTCGCCAACCAGATCATGACAGTACCCCTCCTTCAAGCGGCTGCTTCCAGAAGTCCCAACAGTCTCCCAAAAGGTCTACTCGCCAGGGAACAATGGTGGAGACGGCAACTGCTGCCTCTCCAGCATACGATGGGCGGCGGCCTGATTGGAACGGGACTCGGCCTGGGGTGGACGAAGACGCGGCACGGATCGTCGTGGGCGTGAGTGCGATCCCTCTCGCACGTTCACGCGACGACGCATGGCTCAACGCGGACGTCGAACTGCCAGGCGCAGAGTGGCACCCCGGACAGCCGTATGGGACCAGGTCTCGGCCGGACGCCGACGTGGGCGTGAACTGCCCGGCACCGGGGAAACGAGACCAGTCCTGACCCGCTCCGGGATCCAGCGTTGAGTGGGTCTCGGACTGACGTTGACGCGGACGTTGCACGGCTCGTTGTGGATGCGACTCAATTCGTCATGCACGACGACACCGTGGCTGGACATGGGCGTGCACTGCCAGACACCCAGTGTCACCCTGGATGGCCACCTGGAAGGAGGTCTCGGCCGGACGTTGACATGGACGATATGGCTCGTCAAGTGCCGCAATTCAAACTCGACGAGGCGTGGGCTAACGTGGACGTAGCATTGCCAGGCACAGGGTGGAAATGAGACGGGTCCGTTGTACCTGCGGTATCCGATGGTTGGTCGGTTCATTCTGTCACGTTTTGCAAGGTGGTGATGGTGGGTGCGGATCCCAAAAAGCAGGCAGGAGGGAGCAGGAGGTTGTTTGACAAATTGTATTAAAATAAAGGTCAGCAGGAACAAAATGTAAAACATCAAAATGATCTGAACAGAAAAACGTATCAAAAGAAAACCAAGTGTAAAAGTCCGCCAAGGTTAAACAAACACATGCACAGCATACAATGCATGCGATTGCAGACAAAGCATGCAACAAACAATGAACCGACACCGGATGGTCGTGCCGGGAGTCCTTTTAAGTGTCACTGATTAAAACGACCAGCACCTGCGAGACTGCAGGCAGGGCTGACGTCGCTACACGTTGGTCGCCAATCCGAACGTGGCAGTCCGCCACTGATCGGGACGACCAGCACCTGTGCAGGTGCAGGCGGGGCCGGCAGCGCCACCCGTTGGTCGCCAACCAGATCATGACGATTACAGAGTAGTTTTCTCAGTTTGACCTCTATTCCTGAAGAGGCAATGCAATTAAGCAACACAAATTAATAATCATGTTGGTCTTCATGCATCAAGTTACTGATTACAATTCTGACACTTTAGATAATGTATTTTAATCGGAAGATAAATCAAGACAGAAATCAAACACGTGTTAAATAATATCTGTAGGCCCAAAGATGTTCCACGTGCGTGATTTTCTCAATGCAATTGTCCCATCATCATTTTCCAAATTTAAAATGGATTTTGTGCTGATTTCCAACAAGATTTCCAACAAAAACAGACAAAATGATGAAGTGGTTTCAATGTCCAGGAAAATAATTACATCACATCTCACCTGTCTCTATGGTAATGCACCAGACAAAGAATAAACATCGGATATTCTGCACTGTCTTGTTAGAGCTCAGCCTGCTAACATCATTATATTGGTGGAAACTGTCCAGTTAGGTGACATGAAAGACGGAAGCCTGCAGCAGGCTTTTAGCCAAACCAGTCATGTTGTTTCCCAGGAGTGAGCCATGACTGGTAGACGAAAAATGCAGAATGAGATGCAGTCGGTACTTTGAAAAATAAGAGTCTATATACTTTGTCTTCTTTTAAGCCACTTTCAAAATTAATCATATCTTACTCTTTTCAATTCACAATTTCTTTGTGCATAAAAGTATGAGTTATCCTCACCACAAAATGTCTGATATGTTTCTTTTTTTTCTGACAGTCAACGGGAGAGTGAATTTGAGCAAAATTAAATACTGTTTGAGTTGTACCGGGTGTAGGAACGTAGAGGAAGGGCAAGCCCCCGACAGGGTCTGATTGCCCAGCAGCATGACGAGGAGGAGAAATGTAGCATCCTTGCTTAAGGTGTTGGCTCTATGGGCCCACTTCCTGTGGTAGTGAGATATCAAAAGTTATGAGGAATCACAGTATCAAATATCACAATTAGCCCCTGTTAAGAGCAGTTTGAAAAGCCTCTGCCAAAGCTAACCATATATTTACGTTAGATTTGAAAAACATTTCTCAATTTACAGTGCATATATACTACTACTACTACTACTACTACTACTACTACTACTACTACTACGAATAATAATAATAATAATAATAATAATAATAATAATAATAATAATAATAATAATAATAATAATAATAATAATAATAATAATAATAATACATTTAATTACGAGCGACTTACAACAAAAACAAAGCACAAAACAATACAACCAAAAGTAAAATAAGTAAAATGATAAATAATAAAATAGCTGATTGAACGAGACCATGAATGCAATTTTAAATAGATGGGTTTTGAGGTGGGATTTGAAAGTAGGGAGGGAGTCAATATTACGGATGTTGGGCGGAAGTGAATTCCAGATTTTGGGAGCAGAGCGGTTGAAAGCTCAGCATCCCATCGTGGTGAGACGGGCAGAGGGCACATAGAGGTGAAGTTTTGAATTCGATCTGTTGTTTAACAGGGAGTCAGTGGAGCTGCTGGAGGACAGGGGTGATGTGGTGAGAGGAGGGGGTTATAGTGACGTTTCCGGGCTGAAGAATTTTGGACAAGTTGGAGTTTATGGAGAAATTTCTGATTGCCACTGAAGAGAAGTGAGTTACACAATATATATATATATATATATATATATATATAGGGAGAATGAGAGTTAGCTGAATAGATAGTTTGATAGATTTTTTTTTGGTAATTGTCTTTTACTTTTATTTAATTTATTTTTCACCCATCACGTGCCACGTTGCGTGCCTCTAAAAAAATTAAACATCACGGCACTAATGAAGCACATTCATTATAGTTGAGACATCAATGCTTAAACCTATGTAAGTGAAAGAAATAACAACATATGGGAAACTATGCAATTAATTGTCATGAACGTTTTTACTTTCTCACCTGAAGAATTATGGCTACGGAACAGCCACTTTTCAACTGCAACAGTGAACTAAATTTGTAAAAGAACATAAACTCTATTGCGGACATCACCACAGCTCATTTCTGATTGGTCAAACTGACAATGTTCGAACGATGCCTTTGTTCCAACGATCCCCTGTAATCCCTACTCTATATCATCCAAACAACGTTTCTTGTTTTGGAAAAGAAAAAAGGTTTAACCAAGGTTACTTGTTCATGTCCTCTTACCAAATTAAAGACTGTAAATCTTGAAGAAGCCATGTTGACACGACAACTTTGGATTCTGCAGCACTCTGTGGTTCTGTGTTTTTTGAGTCAAACTGCAAATTCTTGAGTTGTTTAGTCAGCTCCCTTCTTGAAAGATGACGGCACATAATGAGCAAGATGTCATTCTTGTAATGCCATATTTCATACTGAAGCAGAAGTACTGTAAATGTCACAGAGCATTTCCAACAGGTCTGCTCACATGTTGCAACGTGGAGCTGTGAGGTCTCTGACATGACACATCCAGATCGCGGCTTTTTGTTTGTCATTCACTTCCTTTCCGTTGTCCTTGTTGACCATTAGGTGACTGTTGCTGGGCAACTGACGCAAATAAGAGCACATGAACACAGCACCATACAGCTACTGTATCCCACAATGTCAATGTGTTGTTTGTGAACCATGACAACCAGCAGTTTGCAGTGGGTCTATTTTTATCCTCTTCTGTCCTCCACCAGCATGCCATCATCAATGCTGTATCATGATGTTGGAAGGTGTGATGTGTAGAGAAAGACATGAGAGAGACTGAAGTAGAGAAAGAAGATCGGGCGGTTGATGTGATTGAGAACCAGAATGTGGCCCATTGGGCCACTGTAAAGTTGAAAAACACCATCTCAATGGCCATGAGCAAAACTATATATTTTAGCACATCATCTCCTAATTCCAGTCTTATTACTTTGGTCCAACAGTGCCACTGGAAGTTAGTGTACACTCCCCAAGCATTCTTTGCCATCTGCATCAGAACCTACAATTCTCAAGGAGTCTCCAGATACAAGCAATGGATCCCAATTGTTATTTAAGAGTTGTGCAAGCTAGGTTGGGCAGAAAAAAACACTTTAATCAACAAGAGGTCACTCATCAAGACCTTACACAGAAAAGAAACTGGAGTGGAGTGCCATAGCCATGTCATCTTACTGGGTGTGCCCAGGAGCTTTATTATAATGTGCTTCAAGGACGGTTTTGTTTGTCTTCGTATTGTCTGTTCCTCAATGATTTAAAAAAGTATGTAGTATGAACAGGGGGAAAATGAACACATGGGACTGGTTGTGTGTGTAAAATTGACACAGAGTCCGATGATTGGTAGATTCATAAATAGTCAGACGACTTTAGTCATGCGGCATTATGTAAAAATGTCATCCAGATGGTCCCTAAAACTAAATTGTTTTCATTTATTTCTGTTTGTTTTTTATGCAGTTCAGTTTTGCTGCCTTTATTTTTAGTTGTAAAGCAAAAATTAACTTAATTTCCTAGATAGAAACATAAAAGACTACAAATTCATCATTGCTCTGGTGAAGGCAACACGAAATACTTTAGTTTTATTCAAGCTTAGCCTGTGACTTTATAGACAGGAGATTTTAGCCTGCAACCTCAATAATTAAAGCGTGCACAAAGTCTCTTAAATCTCTTTTTAGTACCTGACAAAGTATTTTATAGCCCACTGTGCATGCTCCATCAATATGTTAAATACTCAGCAGACATGCGTGACACGTTTTCAGGATGAACATCTGTGTTATTGAATGGATGTGACTCATTTTGACCTCAGTGGCTAACGATAATAATAATAATAACGATAATAATAATAAGCTACGTAATCTGTGAAGAAAGTATGGAAACTAATGTTCTGTTTTTTTTCAGAAACTTTTTCAGTGCAATTCTAGTGTTAGCTCATCCGAAGAGAAAAGCATCTGAATTTACGTAAACCAAGATGCAGTTCGTATACAAACAGAAATAAAATGTTAAGTACCTATCTATAATTTTATTCGAGACTAGGTAAATCCAAAATCTTTCCAAGGAGGAAAGGTATAACATGTGCAGTGGGTGCTTGTGCAAGTCACATGCAATATGGGGCACTGAATTCCACTGCCCACATCCAAGAACATTTAAACAGAGTTACCGTTAAAATTGACGACATTTCCTTTGGCTGAGTGGCTCTTGTCTCCGATGGTAACGAGTCCAATCCAAAAAAGTCTGCATGGAGACATGGTGGTAGCCTTGCGCAGCCAGGCTTGTCAAGCTGAGTTTTCTTTTTGTATTGAATTTAGTGAAATTACCTAAACACATTTTGCGAAAGTTATGTGGAGCCCGGGCCACATGGACAAAGACAGTTGTGGTAGATTTATGATCTTAAACAGCTGTGTTTACCATGGTTATAGCAAAACACGATTATTTCCAATAACTTTATCTGTGAGGGGTTGTGAGTTTGATGCCCATGTAGATGTCACATAGTATTATTTTTTTGTCTGAAAAAAAAAAGAAATTCCTCATTAGTTTGTCAACGGAGTGAATGTTACTTGTTGAATGATATTGCGGTCCAACACCCAACTCCACCACTACCACTTACAACACAGGTATAATAATAAATGCAATAAAACATACCGGTAATCCACCGCAGCCACCATTGCATATGACAACGCTAATTATTATTAGAGTGGGTGTAGTTTGTTGTGTTATAAAACAGCACTGTATGATTACAAGGTACATGATGCCATAGCAATCATTTTGATGATCGAGTTTTTTGGTCACAGCTAAATATTATCATATATACATTTACAGCATTTCCAACCATCCATCCATCTTTGGACAGGAGTCAGGGAACACCCTGAAATAGTTGTTTGTCAGAGGGTATCATGAATGCTTGAACTTTTAAGGTCACATACAAGTCTAACTTTGTGAAGAAGAGCAGACTCTTGTGGCAAAATATGGAAACTGTCACGGTTTGCGAGGTGGTGATGGCGGGTGCGGATCCCAAAAAGCAGGCAGGAGGGAGCAGGAGGTTGTTTGACAAATTGTATTAAAATAAAGTCAGCAGGAACAAAAAGTAAAACATCAAAATCATCTGAATGGAAAAAATACAAAGTTGCAAAAGAAGACCAAAAGTAAAAGTCCGCCAAGGTTAAACAAACACATACACAATGCATGCAGCAAACAAGCAGCAAACAATGAACCGACAACGGATGGTCGTGCTGGGTGTCCTTTTAAGTGACAGTGATTATAACGACCAGCACCTGCGAGGCTGTCGGCAGGGCTGACGTAGCTACCCGTTGGTCGCCAATCTGATCGGGACGACCAGCCGACAGCGCCCCCCGTTGGTCGCCAACCAGATCATGACAGAAACAAAAACAACAAAAATACAACACAAAAAAAATGTTGCTCAGAAGTGCTAATATTCTAAAAGGGGTTTTCATGTTGATACAGAAAATTCATACTACAGTGTCACAAGTCACTATACTCTCAAATGCATACTTTATTTGATTCTTGTTTGTTTTGTTTTTCAATTAAAGATCAACCGTTGTGAAAAAAAAAATACATTTTATGCATAAGCGCCTTTCAAAACTCTCAAGGACACTTTACTGTCAGTTTTTCTGCGGGTGATCAGCGGCAGCGACATGCGCCAGCGTTCACTCAACCCGGAAGTAACACACACACACAAACACATACAAATACAAACACAAACACATCCACAATAACTCAAATTATTTACTGTGGTCTAACCTTTTGACAGTACAAAAATTTCGCATTTAAGCGCTATATAAATCAATATATTGTATTGTATTGCCTACATGAGCTATATTATACAAAAGGCTCAAAAATAAAAGGCCTGATATGTACAACCTGCACATTTATTAAAGCCTTTACAAACATGATAAAGCGCTTGAGAAATTATGTGATCATGTGTCAAACAGAGATACAGTATTTAAAAGCGCTGGAGATATGTGCCAGAAATAGCAGCACGACATGCTCTCAAGGAACAAAACGAAATTATCCAGATAACTGCGGATTTATTTTATCTTTCTGATTTGCATTTGCAAATGGTTACGCCAGGCTCAGCCTACGAGTCAATTATGGTGCTGCCAAGTTTTTTGGTGCCAACCACAAGCCTTTTTATTAATGCGGTAGGTTGTCGGTGGACATCCTCCTACGCAACTCAGCAATAAAGGGTCATTTGTCACAGAGGCTGTCCAAGCACAGCTGCATATAAAAAGTTGTAGCTTGCATAAATGAACAAGCATTCCCGCTCATGGAAATTAGACAAATTTAATTATTGACCCTTTGAAACGCATTGACATTCGCAGTAAAGAGACCACAGGGACTTAATTTTTCAAATAGCCCTGGGTGGACGCTGAGATTTCAGCTAATGTTAATTAAAGGTCACGTTTAATCAGCAACATGCAGCTATAAAAACGTTCTCCCGAGCACGATTGGAGATTTTTATGATGTTTGACTCTCACGCTCTCCCTCTAGAGGGAGGCAGAGACTATAAATCTATAAAATGGCCTTCACTGGTTCATGAGCAGAATCCTAAACAGCATTGAATTGTAAATAATCCATGCCTTGACTTTTATCCTCCCATAAAAATATTCACTGATCAAATCCATAAAGAAAATAATGCAAGCAAGCACACATTGTACAACTCCATATATCTGTTGATATTTTCCCTCTTTCCGCCATCTGTTACAGCCAATAAGGGCAGGAAAGCGGAAACAAGAGATTATTATCGCAGGCTCGCAGCAAGTGAAAAAGGTATTTCTCACTGGACAACAAGGTAGCATATCTAATATCTTTGATTTCATTATTTCTACTTCTATCCCCTTCTGTCTGTGCTGGCTGACTCTTTGCTCAATTCTCTCCGCCCTCCTTTTATCAGTAAAGAGCCATGTACTGCCTCTGCCCTCACCCTTCATTTATTCAATTGGACCTTCTTTGCTGTTAATAGAAGTGATCACTCTTTCTTAAACAGCATGCCTGTAACCTATGTTCTGACAGCCAACATTGACACAAGCTTTTCTCGTGAAGCACAAGTGATATTCCGGCCACATGGGAAGTAGAATAACTGCAACACCTACACTTCTGGGCAAAGGCTCGTTCCACAGGGCCCAAACAATAAAAGACACAAAGCTCCCAACCCACCACCCATCTCAAGTGAAATAAAGCAGATTGCAATTGTTCAGCAACCTTGTGTGACAAGATGTAAAAGCATTTTACATTGTGTTTTCAGAATCTGTCAGATTTAGTGATGGAACAAGGGAAGTGGAATGTCAAGCATGCTGCGTTTTTCAGAGGGATAAAGATTGAATAATCAGCCATGTGGATTCCTCCTGAGCATTTTTGTAAGCAGACAGCTCGACAACATTTATATTTAGCGGCACTGGGCAAATTCATTTACTGTAGTTACTTAAACGACTTTTCCATGTGGCTTGCTTGTTTGCCAAGTGCTCGCCTCAATGGGGGCTGTCAACACAGTCCACCTTTTAGGTCAAAGGGGTCATGTTTGTGTTCCCTCAGAGTTGCTCTTACTTTCCTCAATTCATCATTAGGAGAAATGAAGAAAAATAAAAATGCTGAGCTTTCGCATCTGTATTACGTTTTGTTCAAATGTTGTGCTTCATGTACTTGATTTGTGCGCTGTTATAAATGCAAGCCATTAGTTAATAATAATAATATTTTTTTTTTTAATCGACTTAATTCCAATTATTCATCTTGTATGCAATGACGTATATTGTTGAGTTCTGGACCCTTTTGTTATACTTTATATGTTGTTTGATTAGCCTTTTCAGAGTATTCATGTTGACAATATAGTGGGCAGGTGTGCCAAGTGTCGATTGTAAAATGAACGTCTATTTAAAGGGAGGCACTTAATTCGACATACAAACACATTTGCATCTTTCCCCATTCAGGGACTATTAAAGGTTTTCTGATTATGATTCTGTTTTGTTGTAGTCAACGTTTGTTGTCTTAATTACAACTTTAATGACTATTTGTGTTTTTTGTGTTGTGTCAGATTATTTATTTATGTTTTTATTTTTTAACTTCAAGAGTGGCTGCCTTTATAGCAGTTCCTGTATTTTGTGTATTTACTTCTTTTCCCATCCTCTCACTTTCATAACTTTGCTGCTGTGAAATGTACATTTCTCCACAGTGAGAATAATAAAGGCTAATCTAATCTAGTATAGGCGAATCTAATCTAAATCATATATTTGCCATACACAAATGTGGGACTTCGAATGCCCGTTTGAAAATACCATTTCAACAAATTGGATTTGGATAGAACAGGCCATGCTCATGCACATGTATGCTGGTCAAAATTAATAATGAGCACCAGCATATGTTTTATTTTTTTCATTTTAAAGCAACACATTGTTTTGTTTTGTTTGTTTTTTTTACATTTTTGCAAGTACCTGACCCGCCATGCGCTGGTGAGTCATCTAGTATATAAACAGACATACATTTTTGCGTGCTATGTTCATAACTCAGTCAAGGCAAATGGCTGTATTCTACTTAACACGTTAGTTATGTTGTGGCCCTTCTGGCGTATCTCAATAAATGTAAGATGTCTGCATATATATTAGACAGCAAATCATGCTTTTCTGCCTGAGCTCCTTCTGCTCCGAGTGTAATTTATGGTTGTGGCTGTTCGGGTTGAAATTTACAGAAGACAGGAGGAACAAAAGATTAGGCAGCACATCAAGATTCATTCAGTTCTTATATGATGAGAACAACGCTTCATGCTGCTCGGCCATTAAGATTCCTGCTGAAACATGAGTGCTGAAATGTTAGAACGACATGAGATCACCATCTCAAATTCAAAATCATGACACGGTGCATTTTTATCTGTACAAATGCTTGAACAACTCTATTAACACCCACTCTCAACAGTCCTTTCGACACACGAATTAAAACAACACACAAAGCGTACTCGAGTCAATAAGGCATTTAACAGGAAGGTAGAGTCGAACAATTCACAGATTTATTTAACAGGGCTTTGGCATGAAGGTCAAGGGGTGAAATCCAGGAGATTGGACACTGATTCTTTAATCAAGTGGGTGGATGCTACACGCTCTTGTGATTTCTCAAACATGAAAGAGCCCCCACGTGCATCGGAATGACAATCGGTCACTTTCCCGTGACTCGCCAAGTGTACTTAGTGCCACTACAAGACAGCTAAATGCATCCTGCGTTTTCCTCCATGACTGGAGGAGTAATACAGCATTCAGTGGCATCTCGATTTTCATTAGCGACCATTAATAGATTGGTCATCAGCTCGTGTTTGAGAAAATTGCTAAAGACACGGGACTGAAATTGCACAGGATGGAAGGAGGAAATGGACAGATTTCCATTTGCTGTGAGGCAAACACAAGTCCCAACAGAGCAAAATTGCTTGAATATTCATAGAGGACTCATTCTCATCACTGGCTGAGAGACTTTGTGACAGGTTGTAAAGTATCTTATTTCATATTTTGGTTACATTCGCGTAGTTCTTGGTGCTAATGATCCAGGGCTACTTGTACCAGTTTTAGTACTAAAAGGTGACCAGCAACAGTGTCCTATCATAGGGTTTAATGTCATTGAGCGTCTTGTGTTAGATAGCCTCTCTAATGAGACACAAACAGGGGATACAGAAAAGCTCTTGAAATCGGTTAGACTAGCTTTTCCCCACCTTAAGCGCAATAAAGCTGCCACTTTCATAAAAGCAGTTAGTGTGGGACAAGCGCATGAGTACCGTGTAAAAACAACAAATGAGAGATTCACTATAGCTAGGCATAGCTCACTTCTTATTCCATGCAAAGTACAGGCTAAGCCCTTTAAGGAAGATGTTACATTGATTTTTGAGCCATGTGAAAACCCACAGTGGCCAGATGGCCTCGAGTTTTGTGACTCGTTGGTCTCAGTAAAGGCAGGTTCTATCCCTAGGATAGTCGTTAGTGTCCAGAACCCTACTAACCATGACATCAGGTTTCCAGTAAAGACTATTATTGGTACACTGCAGTCAGTAGGGTCTGTCTACCCAGCGAACATATTTAAAAGAGACCTTCCTTCAGCGGTTGTCAATGAGGTCCATGTCCAGGATACCACCATCCCTCTCAGTGAGCAGTGGGACCCCCCAATTGACCTTTCTCATCTGGACGAAGATAAAAGAAAGACCGTTCAGCAGATGGTGAGAGAGGAATCAGCATCATTTTCAAAAACGGACGACGACATAGGGTGTGTGGAAAACCTACAAATGGACATTTTGTTAAAAGACACTGATCCTGTTTCAAAGACATATATGTCTGTCCCAAAGCCACTGTACAGAGAGGTGAAATACTATTTACAGGACTTGATAGCGCAGGGGTGGGTGGAAAAGTCCACTTCCTCCTACTCATCCCCTGACAAGATGCCGGAAATGGATCCGGAAGAGGATGATGAGGAGGATGAGTATTATCCAGTGTGGCATCGCCAGAGCACCCGACCAGACTCACCAGAACTGCGGGACGTGAGCTTCGTGGAGACAACCCACCATGATGACAATCAACTGGGGAATGAACTGCCGGGGACAGAGCCGGGAGCCTCAGGAGGGCAACATTGGTCCGGAAAATGATTCACCTGGGACGGTGTGTCCCCCTTTTCCCCAGCCACCCCCCAGTAATCCTGATATTGGGGGAAATCAACGGCCACGACGAGAACACAGGAGACCCAAGGTATTCACGTATGATAGCCTTGGTACGCCATCTTGTTACAATGTAGGGACAGTACCTTGTTATGGTGAACAGACAATGCCTTGGATGTATGGTGCTCACCCCTATTATGCCACGGAGTACTACAGAGATGGTTAATCGACA
Organism: Hippocampus bargibanti; assembly: GCF_051943395.1. Lineage (NCBI taxonomy): Eukaryota > Metazoa > Chordata > Actinopteri > Syngnathiformes > Syngnathidae > Hippocampus > Hippocampus bargibanti. Next base: position 22,638,378 of record NC_142738.1, on the reverse strand, counting down.
CTTCCGTTTGATAGCACAGTGAGATGGAAACAAGAAGACCCGATGAGCCCTGATGTGTATAATTAAAACGGAATGTATGAAAGGAGTTCCAGTCTGTGAACTGTTGATTGTTATAATGTAAACAGAATGTATGAAAAGAGTTCCAGTCTGTAAACTGTTCATTATTATAGTTCATATTTGGATGCAGTTCATATTACTGTGCGTAATTGTTTTGGGCATGTCGTCCAGAGCATTTATGTATTTACTAGTACGTATGTTGGGGACAACATCTATTTTGAGGGGGAGTATGTGACAGGTTGTAAAGTATCTTATTTCATATTTTGGTTACATTCGCGTAGTTCTATTGGTTTACAAATGATATATATCGAAAATGTTTATTTAAACAAGGAACGCCTGCTTCGGTTAGTGTTACGTGTCGGACCGATTTAGATCGTTGGACAGGAAATTGTTGTGCGCATACGTTTGCATTACATCTGGGCATTCGAAGTAAACCACTGTTGAGTCAAGACGTATCGCACTGCTTGTCTTGTGGTTTTTTTCTGGATCCCACAACACCGTATCTCCCTTACCATAGTGGAGAGCGCAACAACTTCAGCTTCTACCTAGTAACAGCAGACAGGAGCCTGGTTTTAAGATAGTATTAGACACTGCATTGAGAATGCAACTCGAATGAAACAACTACGTAATTGACTTGGAGACTAGTGCATTTATTCCTCAGTTAAGGCACTTTTTTTGCAGTAGTCATTCAGATGAAAAGAGTGCAAATTCAAGGATATAGTGTCAAGCAGTCTGCAGCCATCAAGTCTTCAACTCTTAGAAACTGGTTTTCATTCCGTCCTAATTAAACACCCGTCGAGAGAGACACATTCTCCCTTCAAGGTTGCCCTTATCTCTTATCAGTTGGGTCTCATTCTCAAGGAATTTAGCCCTTAACTTCCTGAGTCTGTCACGGTTTGCGAGGTGGTGATGGCGGGTGCGGATCCCAAAAAGCAGGCAGGAGGGAGCAGGAGGTTGTATTTGAGAAATTGTATTAAAATAAAGTCAGCAGGAACAAAATGTAAAACATCAAAATTATCTGAATGGAAAAACAATACAAAGTAGCAAAAGAAGACCAAAAGTAAAAGTCCGCCAAGGTTAAACAAACACATGCACAGCATACACAATGCATGCAACAAACAGCAAACAATGAACCGACACCCGATGGTCGTGCCGGGTGTCCTTTTAAGTGTCAGTGATTAAAACGACCAGCACCTGCGAGGCTGCAGGCAGGGCTGACGTCGCTACCCGTTGGTCGGCAATCTGATTGGAACGACCAGCACCTTTGCAGGTGCAGGCGGGGCTGACAGCGCCCCCTGTTGGTCGCCAACCAGATCATGACAGTGTCACGCTGGTAATTTACGAACATTGGAATGAAACTCAAACTTAGGGAGATTTACAGAGCATTGTTCACAGACGATATGAAGCAAACGCAAGTACAGCAAATAATAAATGAATTTAATACACACCTTTTAAAACTCCTTGAATATTTGATCAACATAAAAAACAAAGGAATGCCTGAAAAAAAACCAAGATTTTCCAATTTTGGGTTGAGCCAGACCATGTGTGTCAATCTTTAGGGGAGAGGGCAAACAAAGCACAGGCACAAGACTAAAACAAAACGCTTTGAGTAAATGCAAATGAAAAAAAAAGATACATTTTTTTAGTCCAAAATAAAATGTGTTCAGTTAAAAATACACTGGTGCTTTGAGACACGAGTAAACCAAATTAAGAGTTTTAAGGTTTTAAATGATCCAATGGAAGCTGTTCTCAGCATTTTATAATTTGTCGTTTGTATGTCGTTGGCGCGTCATACAAAAAGATATTGTGGAGCATTGTGGAATCGGAATAGGTGATGTTTTACGGCGCATTTTATTGAAGTCACATTTGTCATTTTTAAGCATATTATTGTGCCTTTTTGATGTCTTGTTTTTGTACAGGTGTCGTAAAATAGTTTAAATCATGTGATTGTGTGCAGTTAAATTATGGCTAATTTTGGTCACATTGAATCTTGCAGTTTGATTTTCAATGCTTGTGATGCAATTAACAAGACCCTGGTCTCTTCTGGCACAAGGGAACTATTAGTGTGTTTATTTTATTTAAAGAATAGCTTTTTCTGACAATAACAGCTAGTGTATGCTTACGTTTTGTTTGTTGTTGTTTTTTTCCTGTCACAGGCCACCCCAATGAATCAAATACTGGCTATTACTTTTGACATATGTGAGGTACACTCAGAAGCTGCCCCTAAACCTTCATTCTTTGACCTCGCAAGTGGTTTCATCATTGTGGGAATAGTTGTGGGAATGTTTGTGTGGAAGGAGTAGACGTGGCTTTCAGTACCATCAAAATCCTTTCGGATGAACTTTGACAGAGCTTGTGAAGCATTAACTTTTGAATTGATAACTTTTTCTCTTTAAGTATTGCAATCACAAAAAACAGACAGGTCCAGTTAGTTCGTAAAGTGGTTTCCAAGTGCCCACTTCACGACAGTTATCTGTGATGGCCCTAGCCAACTTTATATCATCCACTCATGGGGATATATGCTTACAGTTTATCATCATACTTGGTTTCTGCATGTTCTTCATGCCCCTACCAAAAAAAAATGGAAAATGTAGAATACCAACAAAAGGTAAAGGCCGCAAATGCACATGGTTAGACTGTGCTTTGCGTCAAACTTGCACTGGGCACAAAGATAGAGCCAATGGTGCCGAAGCATACTCGCCAGTAGTGCAAACACAAATCAGTGACTTCTTTCTTACCAACCCAGTGTTCATTTTACAAGCTACAAAATAGATGCAAAAACACTTTTCACACCATTTTTTTCAATAACAATAAAAACTTCAAGACTATGAATTCATCCCAATAGGTTACCCCACACGCACTAACCCTATTCTAAATCCCAGAGCAAGAATTGTCAGGCCCTGTGAAATAATTGCCGCTTTCAACCCTAATGGAAAATGTGCACATTCATTATTCAGTCCAGAAGATAAAGTGCTGCAAAGTGCCAGGGGACCTATGACTGACTACTTTTTGTGAACTAACCTTAGACTGTAAAGGAAGCAACACAGATCCCGTGAACTCACTCTCCCTCTGTCCTGTTCCCCAATGTCTTATGTCCTCTCTTCTGGCCATCTGCACAGGCATAGCGACACCACGCAGAGAACCCGAGACCGCATCACAGCTGTGGCGTGTTCAGACCGCTGTTGATGGGCCCACTGCATCTTTGCAGACAGAATGACAGACGGCCTGGCCTCTCTTGTGTCACTATAGCGCTTGACCACAGGCGGCAACGGCTTGTGGAGAAAAGCCAGCCCAGCATTAGACGGTTCTCTGGGGAGCGCTGTAGGTTTTTATGAGGAAACGTGGGGCAGGAATGTGGCACGAGGGGAGGTTGTGCCAAGGTTTGCTGATCTGCAAGATAATCAGAATCAGAATACCTTTATTCGTCCCGCAATGGGGAAATTTGCAGTCCACAGAAGCAATTGAAGAGGGATGGGGTTGGGTGGGAGTGTAAGGATAGAAAACAAGATATTCTAAGCATAACAAAATAAAAACACTTGTCAAGAAACAGATAGGCTTGATATGTGAGCATGCCCACACTTGCGCTGAGGGAAAGAAACACCAGAACCTTGGCTGCTGCTGCACATGGATACTTCGAAAAGCCAACACACATCAGACGGAATTCCAGCAATGCACTTAAGCCTTATTCATTTCCCGTGTCTAGTACCCAAGAGACTGTTGTTGTACTTTAGCTACTTATTTAGTTACAAAGCAACTGAACCAATTTGAAGCAGGATTTTGGAGGGCAGAAACGCATATGAAAAAACAAAGAAAATAAAACATGCATAAGCGACCTTGTCTTCATCACTTTTCACACACAATGTATTGAAAGTTCCTTGCTATCAATTTATTTGGGTCAAAGACGAAATGCGGATTAATTTAGTTAAAACAGATCTCAAAATTAGATTGGGGTGATTTAAAAAAAATCTCCTGAAGAACGTTTTTTGGGGGGAACCATGTTAAAAAAAGTACAATCTGCGGAATACTCAAGATTTCATCACAAAGATTTGAGTGCTAAACAATAAATGCATTACTGTACCAGCAAGGCTTCTTCCATTTTCTATGCTGCTACTTCTCATTAGGGTCACATGTGAGCTGGAGCCTTGCTCAGATGACTTTGGACAAGATGAAGCGCACAGCCTGAGAAGTTTGTTAGTTGATCACAAGACATATGGACACAGAACCACAATGCTTTTCATTAAAAAATGAATACTTTTTAAAAAAAAAATCAATCAAATGCTCAACCAAAAGAAATAAATTACCTCCTTGCGCATATCTGATCATTTACATGCTTAGAAAGGGAGCTGGGAGAGGTATAAACGTATGTGGCACATTCATTCAATTGTTATTTGATTACCAATTTTCCAAAAATACTTTAAAATATTCATACACCAATTTCTCTCCATAGGATAACATATAAAATGATGTCCTGTGATATATAGCATATGTTTCGGTCATAGTAACCACATCTCTTTACTTATTTGCAGTTATCCCTATATTCTAGACTTCCTCTGTGCAAACAACTCTCTTCATATACGTATTAAAGTCAACATACATATTATTCTAGCATTGCAGCAGCAGTTTTAGAAGGTTCCAATGTATTTTCTGACAAACTATGCACTGGCCTATATATATATAAAATTATTATTCTATACTGTTTTTTTATCTGGAGAGTTTTATGTGGGTGAAGGATGAGGTAGATATGTGCTGAATATATTTCACAAAACTGCTGCTTTAAAGTAAAATGATGAAAAAAATAACGACACACTCAACGACTCAGATCGCACTTGTTCCACTCCTCCCTGCTCCGTGATGAATCTTTTTCAGAAAACAGCTGCTCTTAAATAAAGTGATTAAAAAGTATCTTCACTCACACGCATACACACCCAGGCACATACTCAAACGACGCAGAGTGCACTTGCTAAACCCCTCCCTGCTCCCTCTCCTCCGCACGACCCTCCCACCAACCCGGGACTGAAATCACGTGTCTCGCAGCCAAGCTGCTCAACCAGCCAACACTGCCACAAATCAAACATACCCAGCACCGGTTTCCTTTGAGAAGAAAGAAAGAGAGAGAGAGAGAGAGAGAGAGAGAGAGAGAGAGAGAGAGAGAGAGAGAGAGAGAGAGAGAGAGAGAGAGAGAGAGAGAGAGAGAGAGAGAGAGAGAGAGAGAGAGAGAGAGAGAGAGAGAGAGAGAGAGAGAGAGAGAGAGAGAGAGAGAGAGAGAGAGAGTCAGATTATAAACCGTGAGTTGTTCACGGGCAGAGAGCCACTCCATCTCAGAGTAACGATGACGAAGGTTCAGTAGAGGACAAATCCAAAATGCCTCAGAATACCCGGGACGTTTGATAAGGATCTGAGATGAGCGGCACACCGCTTTGGAGTCTCATTCTCAAGCAGTCCGACCTGCAGTCACTTGATCCGGGGGCGCACAGGCTTTTCTTTCGCTACAACTCAACCTCGGATTGAATAGAAGCGGATCTTATTTGATTTGATTTTTTAAATGTTTTTTAAGTCTTCGCCATGAGGTTTGTGACATCCAACTTGTTCGCGGTGCTCTTGATGTGCGCGTTCGCGGGGGTTTTCTACGTGTGGAGCTCACTGGAGGACCGCTTGGATCGACACAAACGAGACTTCGCCGTGGCACGCGCGGGGTCGTTTTACCCGAAAGTCCCCGTGGATCTTTCGGCGAAAACTTTCCGGACTTTGCTTGCTGTCCCGGCGGCGCACAAAAGCCAACACGAGGCTCACAACCTTCGTGAGTACCCAGTGGGAAGTCGCCATGACAACGTGAATAGGAACCAGACGACTCGACAAGAGGGGCTCGTCAATTTGGACCCCCCCGTGGAGGATGGTATATTTTGGAGCGCATGGCTGGAGGATTTACTCCCAGTGGCCTTTACGGAGGAATACGCCCATGCTTGGCGAGACAGGGCAAGGTTGGCGCGGGTCGTGAAGCTGGAGCCAGGATGCGGCAGGACATCCAATCAGCTCGCCACCTTTGCGGATGGCTCCAAAGCGTGCGTGCGCTACGGGATCAACGCGGATCAGGTGCAAGGTGAAACGTTGACCTATTATCTCGCTTGTTTACTGGGCATCACAAACGTGCCCCCGCTGATATTGTCCCAGCTCGACAGCTACAAGGAACAATGGGGGGCGGTGAGGACGCGCCTCGGTGGACTACAATGGAGCGACCACGCCGTGGTTTCTCTCACCGAATGGGTCTACAACCTAAGCGGGGTGGTCACGCCTGCTCCGCTACGCCAGGTGAGCAGCGGGCTGCATCCCAGGCTCCTAAACAAGACCACGGCAGAGCTTATGGATCTCATGCAGTGGAGCGACTTGATCATATTCGACTACATGACGGCCAACTTTGACCGGCTCGTGAGCAACCTGTTCAGCCTGCAGTGGGACGCTCGTGTCATGGAAAGAGACACAAACAATCTCCTGAAAACGCCGCGTGGGGAACTCGTTTTTATCGATAACGAAGCGGGGTTAGTGCACGGTTTCCGGGTGTTGAACATGTGGGAGCAATATCACCGGAATGTGCTGAGCTCCGTGTGCGTGTTCAGGAAGAGGACCGCGCAGCGCGTGGCCGAGCTCCACCAGCGCAGAGACTCCAGGCTAAGGTTGCTGCAGCTCTACAGAGACAGCGAGCCTTTGTCAGCCAAACTGGGCTTCCTTTCAGACGAGCATGCCGCTGTCCTCCAGGACAGGATACACACAATATACAAACACATTCTACATTGCAAAGAGAAGTACGGCCAGCTATGAGCATCCACGGTGGACTATGTGGTCCAAAGAAATAGCCAACTGAACTACCTCATATGGATCTACGTGACACCTACTGTACTTGATAGCTATTTGTGCCAGATTAATCCCTGCTGATTCATCTCACACCATGAATACACACTTGACTCAAACCACATGTAAAGATTACAATAATGACTGCATGGGGTAACATATAACCCCTTGTTTGGATTATTGTTGGATTGTTTTAATCTAGATATGATAAACTCCCAAACCTTACTGTTGACAGTTAAATATTTAATACTTTATTTCGGTAAGCATATGGTCAATTTTCTAGAAAATTATTTTGCACAGTTAAGTTGCTGGACAGGCAGTGTGGCACCTCCATTTTTTTTCAGCCTTAAAAGTGTAGCATTTCAACTGTACACGATGTAAATATTGCTAGCCAACTTGTTTTGGCAAGTCAGAGGTCCACTAATTGAATGTGCATTGTAACATTCCAAACTATCTTGTCCCTTTTTCTCTTTTGAAATATACACTAATTTATGTTGAAACACTGTGTGTTGTTGAACCGTCATTATGGTGCGTCAACCATTTAGCAGCCTGCACAAGCCACTGTGCCGATCATTACAGTGCTCTCATTGTGTTGTATAAATGCGTGGTACTGGCATGAATGTTCCCACTGAGATATCCTGCCAGCCAAAGGCACGCTACAATGGGAAACGCTAATCCTTTATAATCTTACCAGGGATTATGGAGGAGACAAGTGATATCATTTGATACGTTTGTAAAAGGATTTCATATTTCTTAACTATGTTGAAATGTGTTCTCATCTCTGTTTTTCACCTGATCAAGAGCTTGATTTCATGAATTTGTCTATTCAGTTAAAGAGCAAAAAAAAAATGCAGGCTTTGCTCACTGTTTTTCAAAAGTTAAATTTGAACAGTAAAATGGATTCAAAGCGCACGAGTGCCTTAAGGTTAACATGACTTCATCATTACGCTACAACACTGCAAGCGTTTATTTGACCGTTTAAAAAAAGTTTAATTCTTTATTATTTCCTGAACAGATTGGACTTCTCTGATCTTCAAAGCAAAAACCAACTATGCATGTTAAGAGAGCCCTATCTCAGCCTCGCTATTCTGCAGCTGGTATCTTTTACTACTTCTGTATGTTCGGCCAACTCCAGGGTGCATCACTATTTGTAGATCTCGTGGTATGAGAGGTTTTGCGTATGTTATTCGAACAGTGATTCTATGTTTGGAACACGTGCAAATGATTTGTGGTTTGGCCTGGTGGGTCGCAATGGCAGCGACGCGATGTACAGGGTCAAGCAGGTAAGAACGTTTTCACCCGGTGCAACCACCTGCTTCAACCGCTTAGTAGATCAATATGTGCCCTAACTCTGGGAAAAGGAGGTCACGGTAACGAGTTAGCCGCTGGTTCGACGTTTAATATGTCGACTTGTGTTTCACTGGAGTGGGGGTGGTGGGTTCTTACGTGGATTGTGCGTACAGCTGGGCACCATCTAAGCATGCTTGTTCATGCTGAACCCTGCAGAGAGATTTATGACGGGTTGCAGACACCAGGGATTAAACACAATGATTAACTGTGGTCTGCATGTGTAAACCAGACTCACGACCCTCCTGCTTTTTTTATGTCTGACATGATTTGCCTTACATCTTGATCTTTGAGGTTCACATCTTTTGTTCACCGTGATCTTATTTCAGTAGTTATTAGCTATTGGTGAAAATATTTTGAATGATTCCAAAAATGGGCACTTTATAAATCATATGTAGCCCTTTTATGCATGTCTCACACTTTTTTTTTTTTTGGTTCAAGATTTTTAAGTCTACCCCCAATTCTCTTCCACAGGAAACCAAATCTCATGACACATAATGAATTAAACTTTTTCTATCGCTCATGGCATGAAAGCAGTAATGTGGTACTTAATTACAGCCACGGAAATGCCAGTGTACTGTGGTTCTACTCACACGTGGTGCTTGTTTGTGCGTGTGTGTGTGTGCTTGTGTGTGTGTGTGTGTGTGTGTGTGTGTGTGTGTGTGTGTGTGTGTTTGTACGGCTATACTTGTGAGGTCCACAATGATTTTATACCATACGTAGTGAGGACATTTTTGACTTGTGAGGACCGTTAGGTCGGTCCTCACAAGTTTTTCATTGAAAAGGCTTCTAGAAGGTCTAATATGCATCTCTCAAAGCTGCTCACCGTCAGAATAACTTAGCCTGTGACTGTAAAGTGTCCTTGAGAGTTTTGAAAGGTGCTCATAACTTAAATATATTTTTATGATTATTTTCAGGGAGGTCCTCACAAACGCATCAACATTCATTTTGTGTGTGTATTTTTATTTCACTTGGATACACACACTTTGGACTCTCTACCGCCATCTTTTGGATTTTTAGATATTTATGTTCCAGCAAAATTCAAACTGGAGAAAACAGTCTCATGGGGTTATTAGAAAGTAAAACTGATTCATTTTCATTACATGTAATATTTGTCTAAGTTTAATTAATTTTTTAACAAAACATAATGTTCTGAAATAGAAGTCGTTTTGTGAACCCAACATTGGAATATGGCCTCAGACCCATCCAAAATTATACCTTAAGTCAAACCACTGAAAAAAATACATTGAATGAACAGGTTTAAAAAATTAGATAGAGTGGAGAAATTTACATTTGCTTCATGTTCATTCCATGAATGACATACTGAGCAAAGTTTATGTTGTCATTTTATAACTCCACATTTGTAATTAGAAGTGTACATTTCTAACAGTAAGGTAAGACCTATGTGAGTATTTTACTGGGTTTTATATTCTGATGTATGAGTGATGGAACTATTATTTACCCTTATATTTAGGGCATCAGTCTCATCTTTTGCAAAATACATACAAGGACAGAGGTGGCAGAATAAATGTGTACTCAACTGTCTTGTTACTTTTAAAAAACATCACAGAAAAAAGGGGCACTTGAGTAAAAGTAAATACATACATCGTGAAAGAAGCACAAGGACTGAGTCATTGGTAAGTAACTTCTTGTTTGTATTCAAATTAGCACATTAAACAGAAATAGTAAAGTGATATTCTATTTCAAAAGTTGTCCCTGGGTGCGAGTGCGGATGGACCTTAAAGCAATAAGTTAAATAAATAAATAAATAAATAAATAAATAAATAAATGGATGTGTGGGGCGTGTGGGTCGATGGATGATGAATGAATGAAGTGACAGCTGTAAGCATATTTACACCCTTTGGCGGTCCCAATGATGATCATGTAGTTCTCTTGGTCAACAAGATTGGGGCCAGAGTTGAGGGAGCATTTGCTGACATGTTCAGTTGGGTCTTCTGCGGGTTAAAAAAATATATATAAGCGAGAAAGTTGTGATGAGATTAACATGATAAATAGCACAATACGTAATAATACGTTTCAAAATTGTACAGATGACGGCTGAAGAAACCTCATCGATGGACCACTCCTGTACGACAGAGCTTACATAGACGTAATAATACGTAATAAGTAAAGTGGTTAACCACCTCTCCCAGAACACACAATAATATATTTTGGCTGTTAAAAGAATAATTTGCACGTTTCAAGCAGCATGTGTGTGTGGTACTTGTCGAGCCATTCAAAATGAAATAAAGACTTACCTTCAAGATAAGCAAGAGGGCCTCACCTGCATTTCCCAGCTTCTGCAAAGGTGCAACAGCTGATGGTAACAACCCTGGCAAAAACAGCATATTCAGATGTTGGGGGAGGGGAAGAAAAACTATTTGAACTATATCATGTTAGTCCTACATAAGCATGATTTGTGCCAAACAGCAATACAGACCATTACTGGATGAACTGCATTTTTTTATCAAGACATTACGACTTTCTTATGACAGTACAGTATATATAACCCGACTGCACTCAAATAAATACTGATATATTTATTCACAATGAATGTCTTTTGTGGTGGTTTTAAATTGATTTAGCAGTTTTCATAAGCTAGAGTGCCTGACAAAAGTCTTGCTGCTTATCCAAGTTGTAGGAACAACAAATAAGAACTTGACTTGGAGTTCATCAATTGGAATCACAAATGGCTTATATGAAAGGCAATGCACATTATATCAAAATAAAGTTTTGGACAGAAAGGTCAGATTTTGCTTGGACAAAAGTCTTGTCGCATACAAAAATAATGTAGAAATTATACATATATTTCATTTTGAATACACAAATATGCTACAATAACGTCAGAACATAAAGTCTTGATGCATTAGAAAAAGAATTCATATTGTGTATGGCTCTTGTGAGCTTGGAGGACTGCATACATACGTCTCGGCAAGGACTCAATTAATTTATTGATGAAGTCATCTGGAATGGCAAACAAAACAGTCTTGCAGGACTCCCAGAGTTCATCAAGATTCTTCGGTTTCATCTTCCAAGCTTTCTTCATCTTACCCCAGACATGTTCAATAACATTCATGTCTGGTGACTGGGCTGGCCAATCCTGGAGCACCTTGACCTTCTTCGCTTTCAGGAACTTTGATGTGGATGAGAAGGAGCACTGTTGCAGAATTTGCCCTCTCTTGCAGTTTGGAATGTAACGAGCAGCAAGAATTTCTTGATTCTTCATGCACACCCCCATACTGGATGTAACCCCAAACCATGATTTTTCCTCCACCAAACGACTGTTTTCTAGGTGAATCTTGGATCTAAAGAGTTTGATGTTTCTCTTTATTTGTAAGTAGGTTCGTTGTGAGATCTCCCAGGCAGGTGACATGCAGAGATTGATCATGGCGTGGAGTCGAGCAAGTCGTGCTGTCAAACTCTGTGCGATGCTGAGCAGGTGTCTGCGAGCTGCATGTGTCTGGGTCTGAGAATGTTCTTCTTCTTGTTGCCAGTCAGCGAGTTTAGTGGCAGGGCAGCCTCGGCACAGTTCGGGATGAAGCGGCGGTAGAAGTTTACCATCCCGAGGAATTGTTGTAATTGGGTTACCGTCTCGGGTGTGGGAAAGTCACGGATAGCCTGCACCTTGCCAGGTAGAGGACGTACTCCTTTGCCATCGACTAGGTGGCCGAGGAACTTGATCTTGGGTTGCCCAGAAACGCACTTGTCGGAGTTGACGACCAGGCCGTGCTCGTCCAGACGCTTGAAGACCGTTTTCAGGTGCTGCAGGTGCTCCTCTTGGGAGTCGCTGGCGATGAGGATGTCGTCGATGTAGGCACAGCAGAAGTCAAGACCGCGGAGGACAGAGTCGATGAAGCATTGAAAAGTCTGAGAGGCGTTCCGGAGGCCGAATGGCATGGGCAAGAACTCCAACGAGCCAAATGGGGTGGTGACGGCCGTCTTCGACACATCCTCTTTCGCGACAGGGATGTGGTGGTAGGCTCTTACCAGATCGACGGTGGAGAACACTGTTTGTCCGTGGAGGAAGGACACGCAGTCGTGGATGTGAGGAAGAGGGTAGCGGTCAGGAACTGTGACGAAATTCAGCGCACGGTAGTCACCGCGGGGACGCCAGTCGCCCACCTTCGCCATGGGGACCATGTGCAGCGGGGAGGCCCATTTACTGTCCGATGGACGGATAATACCGAGCTGAAGCATGTGGTTGAATTCGGCTTCAGCAATCCGTTGTTTCACTGGGGCAAGGCGGCGAAAGCGTTGAAACTTCGCGGGACCAGCGGTCACCATGTGGTGAACAATGACGGGGGCAGGTAGGGTCGTCCGACTGGTGTTGGTTAGGTCGGTTGCGGCTTGGGCTGCACTCTCGAATGGTGATTACGGCAGCGTTCTCGACTGTGGCTGTATTCCCGGATTTCGGTTCGCAGGGCACGCATCTCGTCGATGAGCAGTTGGAGAGCATCAGTCGAGGGCCCTGGCATCGGAGGAAGCTGCATGGCAGAAACGGTAGGCTGCCGCGCGTACGCCTCTGCAACTTTGTCGGCGAGGGCGACCAACTCCTGCAAGGTGGAGTCAGGTGATGTTGTTGCCAGGACTGCTTGGATCATCGGGGGCAGCTTCTCTATGAAGATGTTCCGCAGGAAAAAACGAGCCGGATGCGCTCAGAAGAGCCGTTAGGAGGTGAGCCGTTCTGGGAGGTGCACACGTCTGCCGCTCCGGGTCGTTCGGCCACACGGAAAGGCCAGGTACAAAGAAGGTCGATCACCAGACATGGGGGGCATTGTTGGGAAGGTGGTCGACGTCGATGTTCGAGAGCACGGGGCAACGTGTGCTCTCCGACTGCCGGTTTGAGTCAGTCGATGGAGACTGTATCCTCGCGGCCGTTGATTTGAATCCAGAACGTCTTCTCACCACGGGAGAGGACGGAATACGGGCCAACGTAAGGGGGCTGGAGGGGCTTGCGCACCCGATCACACCGCATGAAGACATGCGTACATGTCTGGAGTGCGGGATCCACCTGCGTCGGTCGGTACGATGTTCGCGGCGGCCAGGGCCGCAGAGCCAGCGCAAACTGCCGGAGGCGGGTGAGCAGATCATTGACGTCGATAGTCGTTGCGTCGGTCAGGTTGAGCAGCTCACCAGGCAGTTGTAAACTGGCGCCATATACCAGCTCCGCTGGAGTCGAGTTGATGTCGGGTTTTAGCGTGGAGCGGATGCCCAGCAACACTGGAGGCAGGTTATCCACCCAGTGTTCGGCATTGTCGGAAGACATCAGGGAGGCCTTCAGTTGGTGATGGAAGCGCTCAACCATGCCGTTCGCAGCTGGGTGGTAGGCCGTCGTCCGGTGTCGTTCACATCCCAGAAACTTGCACAGCTTGCCAAATAGTGCAGACTCGAACTGGGCTCCACGATCGGTGGTGATGGACTTCAGTGATCCAAAGCGGGCGACCCAGTGTTGGAGGAAGGCACCGACAACAGCTTCGAACCCACAGTCGGACAAGGGAAGGGCTTTGCACCATCGGGTGAAACGGTCAATGCAAGTCAACAAGTACCGGAAGCCACGGGAGGGGGGAAGGAGTCCGACAAGATCTATGTGGACTTGACTGAACCGGCCGTTCGGCGTGTCAAAAATTCCCACGGGTGACTTCGTATGGCGCTGGTCCTTTGAGCGTTGGCATCGTAGACAGCCGCGCACCCAGTCTCGCGCATCCCTCTGCAGTCCTCTCCAGGAAAACCTTTTCGCCAGCAACTTGGTCGTACCACAAATTCCAGGATGAGAGAGACTGTGCAGAGAGTTGAACACCTTTCGCCGGAAGGAGTCTGGAACCAGTGGTCGAGGGACGCCGTCGGACTGGACGTACAGGATTGTGCAGCCAGAGTTAGGGAGAGGGACAGCGATGATGTTGGGGTCGTTGGCATGGTCGGTCAGACCTTCTCGTACCTGGGCTGCTGCCATCTCGTCGTAGTCAAGACCGTCTGGGAACTGGATCTCGTTGATCTCAACCCAAGAAAGGGCATCTGCGACCTCGTTTTGAGCCCCCTGGACGTGGCGAAACTCAAGGTCAAATTGCGAGAGGTAGTCCAAGTGCCAAACTTCTCGCTCCAGGTACTTCGTCGATGCCGAGGGGATGGCGGAAGGAGTGGCTTGTGGTCGGTAAAGATGATGACACGGCCACCCTCGATGAAGTGCCGGAAGTGCTTCACGCTAAGGTAGACGCCAAGAAGTTCCCGGCCAAAGGTGGAGTACCGGCGTTCGGCCGGCTGGAGGGCCTTGGACAAGAAGGCGATGGGTCGAGAGTCACCATTAAAGCCGTCGTGGAGAACCGCACCGATTGCAACCGTGGAGGCGTCAACCATGAGAGACAACTGACCATCGGGGCTTGGGTGAGCTAGGAGTGTTGCATAGGAAACGAGATCCTTCAGCCGTTGAAAAGCCTTTAATTGCTCGGAGAGGTCGACAGCAATGTTCTTCTTCTTGTTGCCAGTCAGCGAGTTTAGTGGCAGGGCAGCCTCGGCACAGTTCGGGATGAAGCGGCGGTAGAAGTTTACCATCCCGAGGAATCGTTGTAATTGGGTTACCGTCTCGGGTGTGGGAAAGTCACGGATAGCCTGCACCTTGCCAACTAGAGGGCCTACTCCTTTGCCATCGACTAGGTGGCCAAGGAACTTGATCATGGGTTGCCCAGAAACACACTTGTCGGAGTTGACAACCAGGCCGTGCTCGTCCAGACGCTTGAAGATCATTTCCAGGTGCTGCAGGTGCTCCTCTTGGGAGTCGCTGGCGATGAGGATGTCGTCGATGTAGGCACAGCAGAAGGCCGGAGGCCAAATGGCATGCGCAGGAACTCAAACGAGCCAAATGGGGTAGTGACGGCCGTCTTCGACACATCCACTTTCGCGACAGGGATCTGGTGGTAGGCTCTTACCAGATCGACGGTGGAGAACACTGTTTGTCCGTGGAGGAAGGACACGCAGTTGTGGATGTGAGGAAGAGGGTAGCGGTCAGGAACTGTGACAAAATTCAGCGCACGGTAGTCACCGCGGGGACGCCAGTCGCCCACCTTCGCCATGGGGACCATGTGCAGCGGGGATGCCCATCTACTGTCCGATGGACGGATAATACCGAGCTGAAGCATGTGGTTGAATTCGGCTTCGGCAATCCGTTGTTTCGCCGGGGCAAGGCGGCGAAAGCGTTGAAACTTCGCGGGACCAGCAGTAACAATGTGGTGAACAACGTCGGGGGCAGGTAGGGTCGTCCGACTGGGGTTGGTCAGGTCGGTTGCGGCTTGGGCTGCGCTCTCGAATGGGGCCGCGTCCGTGATTACGGCGGCGTTCTCGACTGTGGCTGCGTTCCCGGATTTCGGTTCGCGGGGCACGGATCTCGTCGATGAGCAGTTGGAGAGCATCAGTCGAGGGCCCTGGCGTCGGAAGAAGCTGCATGGCAGAAACGGTAGGCTGCCCCGCGTACGCCTCCGCAACTTTGTCGGCGAGGGCGGCCAACTCCTGCAAGGTGGAGTCGGGTGGGTTGTTGCCAGGACTGCTTGGATCATCGGGGACAGCTTCTCTATGAAGACAGGAAACTCTGGTCCTTGATGCTGTTGCCCGCCACCGTCTCGAGGCATTGCAGGAGCTGGGAGGGCCGGCTGTCTCCCAGCTCGACGTCATGCCTCAAGGCTGTGTACCTCATGTGTTCCATGAGGGTGGTGTGCCTCAGGATTTCCTGTTTCAGGGCCGCGTAAGGATTCTCGGCCGGAGGGTCAAACGACCAGCCAACTCCGGAGTGAGGGCTGCGACCACATAGTGGAATTTGCTGGTCTCCTGGGTGATGGCACGGTTGACGAATTGGGAGTCAACCACTTGGAACTCCAGAGCTCCATGTCATCGTGCCTGGGGGGAAGGGGGGGGGGGGGGTTTGAGGGAGACGGCGGAAATCTGGTCTCTTTCCATTAGGAGAGTTGATTGGGCTGAGGAGGAGAAGAAAAAAAATCCTCCTGGCTGGCTCGCCAATAAAGATGTTTCTCTTTATTTGTAAGTTGGTTTGTTGTCAGATCTCCCAATCTCCCAGGCAGGTGACACGCAGAACTTGATCGTGGCGTGGAGTCGAGCAAGTTGTGCTGTGAAACTCCGTGTGATGCTGAGCAGGTCTCTGCGAGCTGCGTGTCTGTCTGGGTCTGAGTCCGAGATGAGTCTGATTCTCTCTGTCCCGCAACGGCTACTTTTATACAATTTTCAAGCGTGTGACATGTGTCAGGCTGAGACGCACTTCAAGGAGACCAAGGGCTTGAAAGACATCAAAGCCGCGGTGCGCACCGGTGACGCCACAGGTCCATGTGGGTTCCAACAGGTCTTCTGCAGTATTT
This sequence comes from Hippocampus bargibanti, assembly GCF_051943395.1. Lineage (NCBI taxonomy): Eukaryota > Metazoa > Chordata > Actinopteri > Syngnathiformes > Syngnathidae > Hippocampus > Hippocampus bargibanti. The sequence continues at coordinate 22,621,777 of NC_142738.1, read as the reverse complement.
GCGGCGATTGGGATGCAGTTCAATGGACGATTCATCAGAAAAATCAACCTTCTGCTACTTTTCCACTGTCCATCGTTTCTGCAAGCTGTGGGCTTGAGCAAATGCAACACGATTGTTTCGTTGTCTTCTGTTTAATGCTAGTTTCTGAGCACAAACTAGGCCATAGAGACCACTGCGTGAGAGAAGTCCACAAACTGTCCTTGTAGATCAGGGGTGGGCAAACTTATTGACTGGCGGGCCATAATGGGTTCTAAAATTTGACAGAGGGGCCGGCCAGGCCAGGAGCATATGGAGGCAGTGTTTGGGCCGGATATACTAAAGCATTAAATGCAGTGTGTGCGAACCTCAGCACAGTAAGCACACTACAACCCAATTTATTAAATGTCTTTCTAACGTGGAAAATAGCCCTTAGCAGTTCAAACATTTGCCTCATGGAATATGCAAGATATGGCATTTACATACTATTTCGCGGATACCTGGAATATAAGGCCAGCAACTTTTCAGAGTTGTCTGCCCTGGTGTCCGCTAGCTTTTTGTCATGAGTCAGTTTTTACTATAATTTGGCCAAGTTCGGTGGGCCGGATTAAAAATCCTGACGGGCCGTATGTGGCCCGCGGGCCGTCGTTTGCCAATGTCTGGTATAAGCCATAATAATCAAAATTCTCACAAATAAAACCTCAAAATATCTTGCAAATCATGTTATGAGTAAATAATATATTCATTTCACCTTTTAAATTGAATCACTTAAACGAATGAATGTTTTCACAAGATTCAAATTTTCTGAGTTTTACCTGTATATGATCAACTTCTCTGAAACAAGAATATGCGTCAAGGATCCTCAGTCTTGGGCTTGACCTTGCATATTTCTTGGAGTTTGATGTGGTCTTGTTGGCTCTCTGTAATTTGTGAAGCTAGAAAAAACCCCAAGCAACAAATTTAACCATCAAAAGATGCAGTGTCACTGGCCATTGTGTCAATTACTATTTGCCACTTAAATTTGCTCATGCAACATTGATACTAAGGCCTACATTATCCAGGAAAATTAATTCGTAAAAAAAGCTTCATTGTCAACAATCCACAACATTGTTCAATTATGCAACACTGTTCACAAACTATGTAACACAAGTAAATATTAGATTTAGATTTAAGGCTAGCGTTGGGCTGAAATCCTAAAGTCAAAACGTAACTAACATTCACGTCTATTAGACAAAAGTACTATTGCACTCGAAAATACTAAATGAAATCCAATACACCTCTCTATAAAGTGCTATTGTGTAGATAGATATGCATACACACTGCATAGATAATGATGTAACTGTTAATGCTAACGTTAGCTGAACACACGTTTTTAGCTTGCATGAACCTAATTTGAATGTCGAACTTAGCGTTACCTAATATAGCAACGCGGGTGTCAATATATCGCAAAAGTTAAACGGAAATTACCTTTTAATATTCCGGCTGCGATGTGATCCAGTCCATCTTCTTTCATGTTGATAGTGATTCTTTTCAGGAGCGAATGATGTGTGTTGTGTTCACCAACGAGCCGGCTCTCTGTGCGTGAACGACGGGGAGGCGGCTAATTTTTTTTCAAATGAAAGTGAGATGGGGCCTGTGTCCGAGGTTCATGATCTACACCAGTGGTTGTTAAACTCAAATTCAAAGAGGGCCAATATTAAAAAAAGAAAATTGTCGAGGGCCAGACCATTTTTTTCAAAATTAATTTGTTTGTTTTTATTATCTTTAACATACAGTCAACTAATGTACTTTATTAACTATCCTAATAAATTACAACTGAATTTTTGCTTAAATACTGAAATCAGAATAGGTTTAAGAGAATAATAAAAACAAAAACTGAAAAAAACATCAGGCTTCTATATCTTTAACTTTATTCATTCTAATTGTAATTTAAATCATTTCATCACAGACATCACATCAAGGCCAACACCTAAACTATATCTCTTTCAACTTTGAATAGACGATGCCACCAGTAAATAAAATAATATTTATCCATTTTAGTTTTTTTTTCACTGCTCAGTTACTCTGGTGATGCACAAGTATACAAGCTGAATACTTGGCATCGCTTTTACATGCAAGTGCATCAATTTCTGGAGTCTGGCTCTGCACAGAGAATTCAAATTGTAGACACCTTTCGCGGTACATGTGCTGTAACATGGGGCGGCGGGCCAGATGTAATACATATTTGAAATCATTTCGCGGGCCAAATATAATTGTAGTGCAGGCCAAAATTGGCCCGTGGGCCTGAATTTGACATGTCTAATCTACATGATTTGTCTGCAAAACTGAGGGATTGCCTATGAAATGAATGTGCAAACCATGCTGTTGCAGACAAATGAGTTGTGCTAAATGGTGCTAAATGTATTGAATGGTGATGTGGTAGAATTTGGACTGATTAAGAACATGTATCTTGTCCATTTTATGCTGTATTGTTTTGAATATCAAACATTTGAAACTGTACGCTTTGACAAAGAGTTCATGGCAGACAAAGTTGAAGTCTTGCTCAGGCCACCGAGTTAGTAGATGTAGAAAACCTTGTTAATTTCAACTCATACTCCACATTCGATACTTGTCAAATATTATCTTGGGATATCATGGCATATTAGATGTTCAAATGTGGTACAAGTTATGAGATGAACAATGATTTTCAACCACTGTGCCGCGGCACAGTAGTGTGCCGTGAGAGATCAAGAGCTCACATTTGAAAACACATATTGATGAAAAGGTTTCTTCAGCTGTTCTTCAGCATTTCGCTTCATGCCGGACGTTTCGCTTCATCTCCAAGAAGCTTCGTCAGCTTCTTGGAGATGAAGCGAAACGTCCGACACCTTCAAAGAAGTACAGATGACGGCTGAAGAAACCTTTTCATCGATGGACCACTCCTGTACGACTGAGAGCTTACACAGACATCTCATCTCATTTTCCGTACCGCTTATTCCTCATTAGGGTCACGGGGGTTGCTGGAGCCTATCTCAGCTGTCTTCGGGCACGGGGCAAGGGACACCCTGAATTGGTTGCCAGCCAATCGCAGGGCACACAAAGACATACAAAAGTCACTCACACTCACACGTAGGGACAATTTGGAATGGTCAATCTGCCTGACATGCATGTTTTTGGAGTGTGGGAGGAAACCGGAGGACCCGGGGAAAACCCACGCGGGTCCGGGGAGAACATGCAAACTCCACACAGGGAGGCCGGACCGGGACGCGAACCGGCGACCTCTGCACTGTGAAGCCGGTGTGCTAACCACTCGACTACCGGGCCGCGCGCTTACACAGACATAAAACACATATTAATCATTTTCTGCAATCATTGTCATTGTCCAGTGTCCATGCTGTAAACACTAGGGGGGTAATTAAATATTTGTCCATGTGGCAACATGTAGCCGATCGTCTCGTTCCTCCGAGAAACTTAATGATGCATGTGAGAGGTCGTGGTGACAGTCAAGGAGTTAAAGGAGTTAGGAGTAAAAAGGGCAACTGCAAACTCCGAATTGGGTTGTGTACAAGATTCTGACCCGGATGAAGGCCCTAGTATTAGTGTTGGGGAAAATAAAGCAAAGACGATGACCTTAAGGCAACATAGTGAAAGCTATCTTTCGTATGGATTTATTTTGATCGGCAATGAGACAACACCTTCTCCATTATGCCTGTTGCGTGGCGAGAAGCTGCCTTTCCAGCAGCTCATGTATGTTGTTTTTCTACTTTCATTCCTTTCATCACTTTGCTGCTGTGAAATGTAAATTTCTCCACTGTGAGACTAATAAAGGCAAATCCAATCCAACAGCGCCATGGTGCCGAGCAATTTGAAAGAGTAGTTGAAACTAGCCAAAGAGTAGAGGTGAGCATTTGTGAACAGCAGTATGGGTTCATGCCAAAAACGAGTACGGCAGATGCAGTGCTATGTGACATTGTTGTTACGAGTTATTAAAAGTTGATATTGAACACAATTTATCATACCCCCCTTCAAAACAGACCTCAATCAAAGTTTAAAAAAAGCTGTGGCAATTTTGATCATCAGTTGAGGTCTGTTCTCACGCTCTAACCTTACTGTCTTCCCCTACGCCACTCCCGCCCACTTTCTGCAACTGTGTCTGTCTCTAATTCCCATCCCCCACTCGTTTAGAAATCAATGAGCAGACTGCCAACAAGCTAAAAACAGTCACTGCTTTGGACATTGAAACTGTATCTTATGAATTGCATCTTATAAATAAATATTTTCATTGCACTTCCATCTTAGCGTTGGATAATTATGCTGCTCTAAGAATAATTATACATTTTCATGTGAGTTTTTAAACCATGATATTAAGTTGAAAAAATGTGTAGATTATGTTGTGGGTCATTTTTACCTGTATTTCTACAGTCCAAACCATCTCAGTCTGGCCTTTCTGACATTCTCTCCAAGGCCTCTAATATGGCTTGTCCCTCTGATAATCTCATTCCTGATCCTATCCAACCTGTTCACTCCCAAAGAAAACCTCAACATCTTCAGTTCTGCTACCTCCAGCTCTGCTTCCTGTCTTTTCTTCAGTGGCACTTAAGGACCAATTATAATTTTCCATGTTAGTTTAATACATATAGTTTTATTTGCTGTACCTATGTTAGAGGTATGTGACATTGGAGTTCATATAGTTTAATTAAAACACGATGTTGCTCAAAACGTATCGTTCTCAGCCTTAAAATATACCTCAATCAAAGTTGAAAAAATACCGTGGGAGAATTCTCAGTGAGACTTGGTGACTGTTGCACTACCCCTCCCCCACTTAATTAGTGACACAGAGACTGTGCGCGTCTCCCCGCCTACGCAGCGCGGATGAAGAAAAAAAAGATTCTGCACTCTATTGCAATGCCGAAATAGTAGTTGAAACTAGCCAAAGAGTAGAGGTGAGCATTTGTGAACAGCAGTATGGGTTCATACATCTTATGAATTGTCAAGAATAATTATAAATTTTCATGTGAGTTTTTAAACCATGATATTATGTTGAAAAAATGTGTTGATTAAAGAAAGAGTAGTTGAAACGAGACAAAGAGTAGAGGTGAGCATTTGTGAATGTGTTCATGCCAAATGTGAATGTGTTCATGCCATAAAGAATACGGCAGATGCAGTGCTATGTGACATTGTTGTTACTAGTTATTAAAAGTTGATATTGAACACAATTTATCATACCCCCCTTCAAAACAGACCTCAATCAAAGTTTAAAAAAAGCTGTGGCAATTTTGATCATCAGTTGAGGTCTGTTCTCACGCTCTAACCTTACTGTCTTCCCCTCCCCCACTCCCGCCCACTTTCTGCAACTGTGTCTGTCTCTAATTCCCATCCCCCACTCGTTTAGAAATCAATGAGCAGACTGCCAACAAGCTAAAAAAACAGTCACTGCTTTGGACATTGAAACTGTATCTTATGAATTGCATTTTATAAATAAATATTTTCATTGCACTTCCATCTTAGCGTTGGATAATTATGCTGCTCTAAGAATAATTTTTTTTTTCATGTGAGTTTTTAAACCATGATATTAAGTTGAAAAAATGTGTTGATTATGTTGTGGGTCATTTTTACCTGTATTTCTACAGTCAAATAATAGTTGACATCAGCAACAACTGCATCTGAGATCTTGTAAATATACTTGAAAAGAAACAACATATTTTCTATCCTCTTCTTTTCCTTTGGGCTTTTTCCTTCAGGGGACGCCACAGCAAATCGGTGTCCTCCATCTAACCCAGTTTTGTGCATCGTCTTCTCTCACACCAGCTATCTTCATGTCCTCTTTGACAACATCCAGAAACCTCCTCTTTGGTCTTCCTCTCGGTCTCCTGCCTGGCAGTTCAAGGCTCAGCATCCTCCTCCCGATATAATCACTGTATCTCTCCTCTGGACATGTCCAAACCATCTCAGTCTGGCCTCTCTGACTTTCTCTCCAAAGCCTCTAATATGGCGTGTCCCTCTAATGTACTCATTCCTGATCCTATCCAACCTGGTCACTCCCAAAGAAAACCTCAACATCTTCATCTCTGCTTCCTTTCTTTTCTTCAGTGCCACTGTCACCACGGTTTTATACACCTTTCCTTTCATCCTAGCTGAAACCCTTCTATCACGCACCACACCTGACAAATACTGAGGAGAGATCATCCCCACAGCTTCAGAAATTTACTGGGAAGTTCTCCTGAAGTTTATCTACACATGGCGGTAAATTGAATTTGTCACGTGATATAATGACTTTGCAGTCTTTCATTCATCTTCACTACCATTCATCTTCAGACTTTGCAGTCTTTCATTCATCTTCAGTACCACATGCGTCCTCTGATTCTTCTCAGATGCTCCTCCAGGTAGTCTTCCAGGATAGACTTGCATATTCCATGCATAACTACATTTTACATCATAGGCTGCCCACATTTTCATGGCATATTTGCCAGGTTTATTGAGCAAGTGCTGTCTGAAAGTTGTCAAATCAGATCACATGAGATGTGTGGAATTTCTTTTGAGACATTGTTTCTTGAAAGATTGGCTTTACATACTCTTCATCCCACAGACATTCAGTTGCTTCTCCCCATGACCTGTGCACTCTGGCTAATAACTGAATTCCAAGGTATGCATGCAAGTCAGTCTGATCCAATGGCTTCAATTTCTCTTGAAATACATGCTTCCCCTCCAAATTTGTCTTTTCCTGGAGAATCTTTTCTATTGGTGAGGACATGGACAGCTGAAATGCTGATTGAAGAACATCAGGTGTAATTTTGGTCACAACAGAAGATGATATTCTGCCTTGACTTTGGTGTGGTGATGTTGCATGACCATTTTATCTCACCATCCTTGTCCCCTCTGCGGCTGATGATTCCCGCTTTCCTTGGTTTTTATCGAGGAGAGAGACAGCAGTAGAACTGTCCTCTGTCATCCTTGTCGTTGGATGCATTACGAAACTTATTCAAACTCTGCAATGTAACTTATTTTGCTGTACATCTTGTGAAGCTTGTTTTGGTGTGTTGGTCGAAGAGATAACATTGGATTGGATTGAATGTACCTTTATTCGTCTCGCAGTGGAGAAATGACATGAGGATGGTGACACGTCAAATCAGAGAATGTTCCTGCTCTCTATACATCTGGCTCTCTGGCAGTTAAAACAAAGTACTGTTCATCAAATAGACATGATTTTTGGGATATGAACAGCTGCTTGCTCACATTGCAGTGGATGGGTCAAAATGCTTTAAGAAAAGCTGTGTCAATTTTGATAATTATTTTTACCATTGGTCATGAATGTGAGGCCTATTTTCACACTGTAAAACCTTCGGTTCAACTGTGTGACTGTCTGCAATTCCCATCCGCCATAAAACTGCACATACAAAAAAAGTCTATTGTTTTATTTTGCCTTGGACATTGAAACTATGAAACTAACTACTATGTATATCTTATGAATGGCATTAAATAAGTAAATAATTGTGTTTCATAACACCCCCATATCAGCGTTTGATAATTATGCTTCTCTAAGAATAATTATTCTTTTTCGTGTTAGTTTAATACATATAGTTTTATTTGCTGTATTTATGTTAGAGGTATGTGTGATTGGAGTTCATACAGTTTAATTAAAACACAATCTTGCTCAAAATGTATCATTCTTAGCCTTGAAATACAATAGACCTCAATCAAAGTTGAGTTGAGTTGAGTAAACCTTCACTGTTAGACAGAGTGACTCTGCATACCCCTCCCCCACGTATTAGTTGCTCTGAGACTTTCTGCAGGATGGCGCCCACACTTTGATCAAGCAATTAAGAGCGCTCAGGCTCCAGGACGCCATGCGCACTGCGCATGAACAAAGTTTTGCAGCCCTCCCCCCTCGCCCAGGACACTGACAGTGCGTGTTCATCAATTTAATAAACTGCGAGCGCACAACCAGCCCATCAGCCCAAAGGAAAAGTGAACAGTGAGCGAATAAGATTTCGGAATTAAATCAGGTAAGGAATTCAAGTTTTGAATATTTTTCTTACAAATGTGTCATTCTAAGAAATTACTACAGGATTCGAACTTTCGTGTTTTATCAGAATGACAGTGAAAGCGTCGTCATGTTAATTGAGCAGAGAATAAAATGAAGCTGATGTAACTGATGTAGTAATAGTGTAATACGTATTGAGTGAGAAGCACGTAGCAACGTAAATCGAAACTTAAGTCCGGTCAGTATTTCAGAAGTGCCCATTTGGTCCCAATCGTTGTCGCGTCGGGCCAGCCAATAGAACGTAATTTAAACGTCACACATAAATGTAGCACAAGCGAAAAAAACGCACAGCCAAATTTGGAAGCACGATAAAAAACAAATGGCACACAATAAAAACAAAAGCACAGCTACGGTGATACCAAATGACATTTGATTTATTTACTTTGACCACCCCTGGTCACGTGTAGAGGATTTCTTTGTATTATGAGTTTTTTTTAAATACCACGTGAAGGAGCGTTATTTGTTAGATCACATGATTCACGTTGAATTCAAATGATAACCCATTTGAGCTGTACTGATGACTTTTTTTAATCCCACCACCTGAATTTTTTTAGGTTATCAAAATATCTTATATTATTTTGGATAAGGACCTGGAGAATAACATCAAGAAAATGACTACCCAGGTATGTTTCAGGACAATTTCGCACACTTTTTATTGGAATTGATAGTTTAGTGTAAATTAAATGCACTATCAATTTGAACGTGACCATCATTCTTATTTTGTTTGTGTTCCGTTAACTGACATTGTTTTTCTTTAGCACCTGAATATTAATCTATTTACTTTTATTGCATTAGGCCCAGCAAGATGATGTCAACACAGCAATTCAGGTACATTTCAGTATTACTATTTTGTTGCACACTTCCATTTAATGTGTATCTACTGTGTATCTAAGTTTTTTTACTTGTTGTAAATGCTTAATACAGTAAAGGAATGTTTTCTTGGACCAAAATATTAACGACAACAAAAACAATTCAAAATACTTGAACACATGCACTATTGGATGAATTTCAAAGTTTTGCTAATAACAAAAATCACTCCATACATTCTTAACAATAGCTATGACGTTTTACTGTGAAAAATGGTGTATTTGAGTATTCCATGCTATCTTTTATTTCAGTGATTCACTTAATACACTTTTTGTAGCACCAGACATGAAAATGAAAATGAACATAAAGAAAACATGGTGGTGTCAAATTTTCTTCCATGGCTATATGCGCCTGTGGTTACAGCCAAAGACAGTGTCTTACCATCTATGTAATGTAACGTTGCAAAAACACAACGTAAAATACAAATCAATTTCCAGAACACAAAGTACTTTGGACAAATTACTATATTGCGACCCCTTATCAACACAAAGGTTATATGGATCAACAAAAGCTCTGCATTTAGGCTGAAAAAACTTATATTAGGTGAGATGCATATTGTCAAAGTCAAAGTCAGCTTTATTGTCAAACGTGCTAATATGCATGACATACAGCACAAATGAAATTAATGTCCTCTCGGACCCAGCGTGCAAGACATGCAAGGCACTTATAACGTGGCTAAAAGACATACAATTGACAACAGACAATACTTATAATTTCCTTATGTAAAGTGAGGTAGTGTCGTCTAGAAAGTGAGGCAGTGACGTATGTAAAGTGAGGTAGTGACATATGTAAAGTGAGGAAGTGACGTACATAAAGTGACGTAATGTCGTAATTGCAAAAACAAACAACTAGAAAGGGTTGAAGTGAGGTCTTGTCTAATGAGAAATAACAAAAAATAGAGTTCAGGATGATCGTACAGCATGTAGCGTGTAGTCAGAGTTCGGTGAGTGTGGCAGTGGGAAGGGGCAGGCTGGGCAGGGCTGGGAGGGAGTTGAGTCTCCGGACTGCCTGGTGGCAGAAACTGTCCTTGAGCCTGCTCGTCTTGGCTCGGAGACTCTGCAGTCTCCTACCCGATGGCAGCAGGCTGAAGAGGCTGTGGGAGGGGTGTGTGGGATCGCCAGCGATCCTGATGGCTCTGCGGGTGAGGCGGGTGTTGTAGATGTCCTGAAGGGGGGGGAGAGAGACACCGATGATCTTCTCAGCTGTCCTCACGATGCGCTGCAGAGTCTTACGGCAGGACATGGTGCAGGCGCCGTACCACACGGTGATACAGCTGGTCAGGATGCTCTCGATGGTACCGCGGTAGAAGGAGGTCATGATGGGGGTCGGGGCTCCAACCCTTTTAAGCTTGCGGAGGAAGTACATGCGCTGGTGGGATCTCTTGGTGATTGATGCCGTGTTGTGGCTCCAGGACAGGTCTTCGGATATGTGCACTCCCAGGAACTTGGTGCTGCTCACTCTCTCCACTGCAGCACCGTCTATGGTTAGTGGAGCATGCTGGGGGCGCACTCTCCTGAAGTCCACAACAATCTCCTTCGTCTTCTCCACATTCAGACGGAGATTGTTGTCCTTGCACCACGTGGCCAGGCGGCTGACCTCGTCCCTGTAGGCTGTCTCCTCGTCGTTGTTGATGAGCCCCACCACAGTCGTGTCATCCACAAACTTTATGAAGAGGTTGGAGCTGGGTGATGATGGTGAGCAGTCGTGCGTGAGCAGAGTGAAGAGGAGGGGGCTCAGCACACACCCCTGGGGGGCCCTGTGTTCAGCGTGATGGTGCTGGAAGTGTTGTCGCCAACTCTGACTGCCTGTGGTCTCCCCGTCAGGAAGTCCAGCAGCCAGTTGCACAGGGAGGTGCTGATCCCCAGTTTGCTCAGTTTATCGGTGAGCTATTGGGGGATGATTGTGTTGAATGCTGAGCTGAAGTCGGTGAACAGCATTCTGACGTAGGAGTTTCTGGTCTCCAGTTGGGTGAGCGCTGTGTGGAGAGCAGTGGAGATGGCATCATCGGTCGAGCGGTTGGGCCGATATGCAAACTGGAAGGGGTCATGGCTGGGGGGGAGGGCAGCCTTGATGTGGTTCATAACTAGCCGCTCGAAGCACTTCATGAGGATGGGAGTGAGTGCGACCGGGCGGTAGTCATTGTGGCAGGTGGGGGACGACTTCTTAGGGACCGGGATAATGGTGGTGGCTTTGAGGGAAGTGGGCACAACAGCCTGGCTCAGAGATGTGTTGAAGATGTCCGTGAAGACATCTGTGAGCTCCACAGCGCAGTCTCTCAGAACACGGCCAGGAATGCCGTCGGGACCCGGGGTTTTTCGTGGGTTGGTCCCTCTGAGGGATCGCCTCACGCTGTCCTGGGACAGTGTCAGCACCTGTTCGCCGGGAGGTGGTGCGGTCTTCTGTGCTGGAGTGCTGTTGTCTGCCTCGAAGCGGGCGAAGAAGTCGTTCAGCTGATTCAGCAGAGTGGTGGAGTTCTCACAGGTCTGTGGAGAGGGCTTGTAGTCTGTGTAGTCTGTGTAGTCTACAGTATATGTTTGTTTAGCTTTTCGTTCTTTTCTGGCATCTTTTTAATGATAAATTGCAGTTGTGGCACTCTATTGGCCAGACAGAAATGAACATACGCTTTAATTAAAAACAAGACATAATACGCTGAAAGAGTTAAAATAAATATTGTAATTATATACAGAAATTGCCGATTAATAAATCTATGAAAATATTGCCCTGAGTACAGCTCACATGGAAAATTGTTTCCTCCGCAATCCATACCAGCCATCATTGTTATTTGTTTGCAGAATACTTGGAAATCAGTCTCTTATTGTGACGCAGCTAATTCGCTAAATGTGTAGTGGCAACTAACTACCATGGAGGACTTGTTAATATATACGATTAATATTTTATCCCACAGGCAGTCCTCATTATGACCTATCTCATCATATAAACATAAATCAGTACTACTTAGTAGTATTATTTGCAATGGTATTTTCGGATCTTTTTACTTTTTTATATTTATAACAGATGGACAATCCCACTGAAGAGAGCGATTTTTCTGACTTGGACAGTCATTCTGGATCAGATGTGGAATACAAACCTACCTATACATCATCCACTGATTCGAGTGTTGATGAAGAGATATCCCTTCCAAAGGTAAAAAATATGCCCTGTCATGACACATACAATGAAGACTCTACAAGTCAACAGACATATGGAGCAGACCAGCGTAGAGTCGCGTCTGCAATTAGAAAACAAAGTAACCCATTAACCTATGTTCAACGAAAAAACAAAAAAACAAAAGATGAGCAAAGAAGATCCATCTGTAACCATAAAAACGTGTTCAAGAAAAGAAGGCAAACGCGTTTGGGACAAAAGGCATTATTGTTTCTACTGTGGCCAATCAAATTTGAAGATGGCAAGACATTTAGAAAGGAAACATATGGAATTTAAAGAAGTTGCTTTCACGTTCAGCTTTCCATCAGGATCCAAAAAAAGAAAGTCCCTATTGGAACAGCTTCGGAACAAGGGAGACTTCAAACATAACAGCACGGTTCTAAAAGATGGACAAGGGGAACTTGTCACATGGAAGCAGCCAACCGATGCCGCCTCCACCGATGATTATTTGCCCTGCCCATCATGTTATGGGTTGTTTTTAAAAAATGTCTGTGGAAACATCATTCAATTTGTAGAGCAAGAGAGCTATGCAAAGACGACAAGCGAAGGAAAGGAAAGAGGGTCCAAAATATTGCTGCCAGTCTCCTCCCAACAGCCGCATCATCAGAGGGATGTGAAACAATTATCAATAACATGAGACAAGATCCTGTATCGTTTCACATACGAAAGGATTTCCTAATTTGCAAGTATGGCGAATCACTGTATTCCAAACATGGCCGTGTCAAGTCCAAGCACCAGTACATTGCGCAACGAATGAGGGAATTGGGACGGTTCATGCTTATTGCTAAAAAAATGGATAAGACCATCGCGGGTCTGCAGGATTTGTGTACGCCTTTAAAGTTTAACACTGTTATAAATGTCGCAAAGAAACTCACTGCGTTCAGTCCAGGGGAAAATGAATATGGGAAATCCTCCACAGCTCTTAAATTAGGATTTTGTTTGAAAGGAGCAGTGGAAGTCCTTATTGGACAGACTCTGATGGAGGACCTGGCAGAGAGAAAGGCAAAAAAATTTCTGGAACTCCTCGAAAAAAAACTGGAAAAACCATGTATCAGTCAGTGCTCATCAAACAATAGATGAAAAAAGATGGAATAAACAAGATGATATTCCTCTTACCAAGGATGTCATCACACTCAGGGACCACCTTAGAGTGGTTGAAGAGGAGGCAAAGGCCGAATTGACCCAAGGGATGAGTTTAGGTGCTTTTCGTAAATTGAATGAATCTGTTCTGGCACAAATGATTGTTTTTAACAAGCGGCGTGAAGGGGAAGCATCACGTTTGACTTTCGAGACCACCAAAATGCCAGCACAAATCCAGTCAATCAGGACATTTTTGAAACACTTTCACCATTGGAAAAAGAGTTAAGCAAGCTCTTAACTCGCATTGAAGTCCGGGGCAAAAGGGGCAGAAAGGTCCCAGTGTTTTTTACAGAAAGAATGTAGGAGTCCATCAACGTTTTAATTCAAAGGCGACAAGATGCAGGGATACCTGCTGAGAATCCTTATCTTTTTGCAAGACCAGGTGCAATGACAAATATCCGGGGATGTGACTGTCTGAGCAAATTTGCGAAAGAAAGCAACGCAGAAAACCCTCATTTCCTAAGGTCTACCAAACTGAGGAAACAGGTTGCGACACTGTGTCAGCTGTTGGAGCTTAGTGAACAGGAATTGGAACAAGTCGCAAGGTTCATGGGACACGACATCAGAGTGCACCGAGATTTTTATAGACAGACTGATAAAACTTTTCAAATTGCAAAAATCAGCAAGCTGCTTTTTGCAATGGAGCAAGGCACTGGAACACTTAGTGGAAAGAATCTTGACACCATTAAATTATCTTTTTCTGGTAAGCATTCACTGAAATGTCATCATATTTAAAAAAAAAATCATTTTGAGACTGGCATATGACTGTTCGTATGCCAAGGTAAAAGTTTCAAAAATGTAACGTTCGTAAACCGAAAATTGAAAATGTCTTTGGTTTATTTCAAATGGTTTTGTATACTTTGGCAATCTAGTTAAATCAGGCCCTATCAATTTTAGATTTTGACCCCTTTTCAGACACAAGGGGGCCACTTTTTTTAATTTCCCAGATGCATCCCTGTAGAATTCCAAATGATTCCTTTTGAAATGGCTCCCTGTCCCACCATAACAAGTGCAAGGTGTCATTTTGCTTGTTTTACTTTAAGGTGACGTGACAAAAAAAACGAGCAAAGCGCTGTCATGGCAAACGGAATAGAACTTCTGACTCAGATGGTAAACTGGAAGCTTTTTTTGGCTATTAGTCTTACCTTGAGGTATTGGTTCGCACTAACTTTTAATTTTGGATCCAGAAATATTTTTTTTTTCTCCATAATTTAACAAGTTAAAATGCATGCACCGTATTTGCCCATGAGTGTCAAATTAGCAATGTCTCCTTTCTTTGTAGATTTGAGTCCAAGAAAAAAAATTGCTTCCAAAGAGCATGAAAAATCAAAGTCAGAGAAAAAGAAAGGTAAGTCTATTTATTTTATGTATATAATCCACACTGTAATGCTGCCACAAGTGGTCTTTGTGAGTATCATTAAATTGCAATTGTCATCATATTTAGGGTCTCCCAGAGTAAATTTGAGGAGACCGTGGAGTGAAGAAGAAAAGGCTGCTGTGGAAAAACACATGAAGAGACTGATAAAAGGGCATCAAGTGCCTGGGAAAGAACAGTGTACTGACTGCATTAAGAAAGAGCCGCAGACTTTGGCTCAAAGATCCTGGAAAGACATAAAGAACTTTGTCCACAACAAAATTGTGACACTCAAAAGAAGATCCACTTCTCGGGTTCTTCAGTTTTAATGATACAACAAATTTGTTTTGATGTGCATGCCTTTTTCTTCACAAATATGCACTTTAGTACATGTTCTAGTTTCTTACAAGAGTATTTAATTTTGTATTATATTCCCTTTTACTGTTGTTAAAAATGTTTTGCTTCAGGACAGATTTCATGTTGACATCATGTTAAAATAAAGTTTTAGTTTATTTGATTTGGTTATGGAAATTCATTGAGCAAAAGCATGAGTCACTTTACCAAAGTAGTTATGATACAGCAATCGACCAGACCAGCTTCCGATTGATATGAACATATAAATAAGGAATTCCATTTATTTTAAGTTAAAACTATCAAGTTATTCATTAAACAGTCTCTCTCTCTCTCTCTCTCTCTCTCTCTCTCTCTCTCTCTCTCTCTCTCTCTCTCTCTCTCTCTCTCTCTCTCTCTCTCTCTCTCTCTCTCTCTCTCTCTCTATATATATATATATCGATACTATTTCTATGCACGCACGGAGAAAATTACATGCAAACAGGGTCGGATATATCGATAGTCCCGGTTATATCGATATTTTTTCGGACTCCCTTGAATATCGATATAACGAGACGTTACTGTATATATATACACACAATTAAAATACAAAATGTCTGCCGTGTAATTGTAGGTGATAATGAGAGGTAAAAGTTGACACAAAAAGTGGTTTGAAAACTGAACTGAATCAACCAAACAAAAAAATTAAATAAATAAAACGATGTTTCGAACATAATTCACTATATGAGTGAGGTCCCGGGATTTACCCATTCGGACCTCACTTGTCTAGTGATTCCACTCTCAAGTCCACTTCTTATTGCTTTGTTTTTTAAACAAGTTGAAGTGGGAAATGCAGTTAGGGGGACATCTAGTGTTCAAATATAACACTGGTTCTTCTCTAAACTTATCAGAAAGGGTGGTCCTCACTCCTGATGTGGAGTTACCCGGACCTCACAAAGTCGTTCAAACAGGAATGTGTGTGTGTGTGTGTGTGTGTGTGTGTGTGTGTGTGTGTGTTTACAAAGAGCCACAGGCTCCGACGGTCATGCAGCCTCAGGCGCACAGCGTGTCCCAGCACAGATCTCGGCAGGTACTTCAGCTGATCTTCCTCTTTTTGTGCACATAGCAAACATTCCAGAGGAGCAGAGGGAGGATCATCTCCATGGACACACATGCACGCAGCGAGTCCTCCATCAGGAAAATGTAACAGGAACCAGCTGTGTACACAGACTGCCTTTAATGTTGAAGACTTGAACTTTGATCGTTTTATAACCCCCAACAGAATGCGACAGTTTATTTGGATAATCATTTTGATAACCATTTTTATGAGAATAAAAACCAGCTTCACAATATGATTGGCACAAATAAACAAAAATTTAAATTAACATGTCAATGTTTTGTCATTAGATAAGTGACTAACTCAGTCTCGCTCCCCCTCGCCACGTGTGAGTAGATTGACATAACTGGCATTCTTTCAAGGCTACATAGTGCAGTGGACTTCCTGTGCATGCCTGAATAATTTCATTATAAAACACGGCACATAGGGGGAGTCACTTAGTCACCGCTGAGTGGTTACCGTTCATAAAGGGTCAATCGTGGGGGGAGGGGGTTGGGGCAACGACTAGAGGCTTTTTTTTGCATTGCGTGCCGAACATCCAAGGGCTGGTGTGCTGTGAGATCTGGCACAAAGCCTGACATTGTTCAAACCAGGGGGACAAACATAAGGTCAGGCCCTTTGGGTTTGTTCCTCAAAAGTTGCAGTCAGGCAACAGAGCAACACATTTCTCAGGCGAAAAAACAAACAAACCCTGATGTCTGAATTACAAATATTTGCCCGAAATCCTGTGTTGTTTTATAACGACAGACATTTCTGGTCGATATTTCATGCGATCTCGCAAGTTTAAGACTGAGCTTGGAGCAGGAAACACTCGAATGCATTCATCTACTGTAAATGCAGTTTTACAGTTTTGTATTTTGTGGAAGTCACAGAGCAAAATGAAAAATGATAAAGAATGTTGTGTTGAAGAGGAAGACCTAAGGACAGCTGTTGTCCAATCTTTCTCTGGAACATGCCTGCAGATTAAGGAAAACATGACTCCCTACTTATCATTCTTCCTTATATACATGTTTTTTTGCCTCATATCCCAGTTTAGTAATTCATCAAAAGTACTTTTTACATTGATGTAAATTTCACAAACAGCAAACACAATTAGGACAATATTTCTACCCATTATAATGCAGTGGCGAGCCGTGCATACCTTCAGTAGAGCTAGGTCTGAATCAATCCACAGCAGAGACTGAAAATAAAAAATGTGGTGTTATTTACTAAAGGGTCCCGTTAGCCAGGAATTAACTTGTGGAGAAAGAAATACTGTCATTAAACTGTTCCAGTCTTTACCATGAACATGGGGATTCACACCGCAGAGAAGATTGGACAACAGGATGGCGAAGCATAAATAACAACCTCATAAATCTGCAATATTATTTGCTACTTTCTGAGAAATTCTGAGCTGTGCGACCTTTCTTGATGATTTCCATTTTTTCCTGAAAAGTCCGTCTTGAAAGCGGGAACAGTAAATCTGCAACCAAAGCCATTTCTTCGCCCTCACCTAATGTGGGTTGAAAAAAACACCATTAAATCAACACAACAATGTAATTGTTGTGTTGATTTAATGGTGTTTTTGGACACTCTGACGAAGGCGGAAGTGGTCGCCGAAACCTGTCAGCTATTTGAACACCTACACTGTCTGTAAGGAAAGAATCTGCTTAATATTAGATATCAAGTAGACAGGATGAACTTAGTACAACAACAATGTAATTGCTTATGCAGCTACCTACAGATACAGTGAGCTAGCTCTGGCCAGTATGCTCTTGTTACCACCGGCTAGTAATACTACTATGATTGACTGGTGACTAGCTAGTCATAGTTTTCAAAAACTCTGGCATTCCTTCGAGGAGACCACACCTGATTATTCGCCTCACTCAGTACATTTTTAAAGGAAAAACAATGTTGTACATACATAAACCGCACCTGTCAATAAACCCCATATGCCCAAATTGATACGAGGTGTTTAGAAAGAAAGACGGTACACGGAAAAGGTTTTAATAATGTACGTCAACCTTTGTTTCAACACAGTGGCTGTTTCGCGGCAGCAATACAACAAGCAATACGGTGGCAACACAGCCCAAACAGGGCTGGTTAAAAAATCATGCCGGTAAAGTCACTGAGACATACGGCAGTAAGAGCAGCACTTGCTAAAAGGCATGGGTACAAAAACATACCAAGTCACCGAGACACAAAAGAAACACGTTAGCACTCACTAACAGGGCTAGTTACAAAAACATAGCAAGTCACTGAGAGCCATCCTCATCTTCCTCCTCCTCCTCAAAAGTTTCTCTTCCCATACGGCCGGTTTTGGTAAACAATTTCTCGCCTCTGGTTATCCAAGCCGCCCATTCAACTTGGAGGTCCACTTTAAATGCACGATTCACACGCGTAGTTACAGCCGTGTCTCATTCTTACCTTTATTGCATAAATTGGCCGCATCGTTGCATAAACCGCAGCGTTGAAAGTTTGCGACAAAAGTCGCGGTTTATAGTCCTGAAATTACGGGAATGAAAAGAAGCGAAAAGACAATTTGGAATTATTAAATAAGAATTCGTGGACAAAATATAATTAAAATCAGTCAAAATCAGTGTGATTCCGATATTTTTAGACCAGCAGAGAAGGCTTGGCAGACTCTGATTTAACCACTGTTAAAATGTATCTTGCAGTATGTATCAGTCAGCAAAAACCTGTGTCCTAGTAATCCCAAAAAGATGTGCATGAACTTGATTTGTGAGTCCTCTCCCCACACCCACTCCTTAATATGATTTAGTTGATGGTTTGCACAAAAATGAATCCCGATTAATTTCATCATGCAATTATTTCCTACTTTGTACCTAGCCTATGCGATAAAGACAGAAGAAATCTGTTGTAAGCATTGTCTAAATTAAACCTTAAACCACTATGGTGATTTAGTGAAGGGTTCTGCTGTTTTACAAAAAATCTTCTTTTACTCCCCTTTCAAACCATCTATTTTCTTAGGGCCAGAGTTACCAGCACAATTTAGTTCACTGACGAAGCTCTTCGGACAAGGAGCAAAAGGTCCAACACCCTCAAAAAAGTACAGATGACGGTTGAAGAAACCTTTTAATCGATGGAGCACTCCTGTACAACGGAGAGCCTACACAGACGAGATGTCCTGGAGAAAGTTTAAATTCTTATTGAATTGGATGTTCTCTGGGTCCTCTGGTTTCCTCCCACGTTCCAAAAACATACATGGCAGGCTGATTGAACACTCCAAATTGTCCCTTTGTGTGAGTGTGAATGGTTGTTTGTGTCTGTGTGCTCTGTGATTGGCTGGCAACCAATTCAGGGTGTCCCCCACCTAGTGCTCAAAGACAGCTACGATAGGCTCTAGCACCCCCCGCGACCCTCTGAGAATGAAGCGGACTGGAAAATGGATGGACGGATGTAAACATGAACACTTCACATAGAGAAAACAGTGTCACAAAAATCCATCTTGACATAGAGTAAATGTGCTGATGTGACAGGATTCAATAAGAAATATACTGGATTCATTTCCATGAGCACAAGAGCACAAACACAGCGTATGCAAACATCCATTCAATGGCCACTTCAAGAGAATGATGAATTCTGCTATAAGGGAAACATGCATTGTTGTCACCTTTTAAAACAGTTACTTGGTGTCTTTATGGACTGTCTCAGGTGTTCTTGTCTCTAAATAAACACAGTATAAATAACTGCAGCATTCTTGTTGGGCTCTTGTAGCACAGTTGATTATGAAATTATGTGGTGGTAGAGGTGATGAGGGCAACTCTGGCGGCAGTGCAAGGTACATCATATCCGCTCATGACCAGATTACCACTTGTTATAAAGTAGCCCAAAGTCTCAAGAGATATGTGGGCCCCCATGGTGGTGCCATTCATCGAGGCACCACTTAATCACTGAGCTTTATTTGTCGATCTGTATGCAGATGTGTGCGTGTGGCACATCACCAAATATCCCCCACCTCCACATCCACAGTCCTACTGAACAGTGGTTGAGAAGCTAATGCCAATTATCCAGTAATACTTGGAACGACTCGGCACTTTGACATAATAGGGCTTTGGTTTCCTCCCCAAAAAATGGCAGAACTTTGCCTAGTCTGGCTGCTCAAAACATAGTCTGAGGGGAGCAGTTTCTAAACTTGGCCAGGAGTCACCAACCATTTTGAAAGGAAGAGTGACTCCATGGCGATTGATTAGAGCGAAGGGATAGTAATTCAATAATTCTGAGACAACAAATTAGCTCAAATTACCTTTGACCTATTGGGAGGTTAAGCTCAGGGGATGTCATTAATATTTGTCAACTGTGGGCTTGTTAAACCCTTTGCGTATTTTTCACGATTAGACAAGACAATGAATACATATTCATTTAACAGCTCCAGCTGTCGCAAAATAGCAGTAAAAATACCTTTGATTAGACTTAATATGGGGTCTTATTGATAACACTGCATTTATATTCATCATTAAGTCAGTTATCAGATTAATGATTGCTCCAATAGTAAAGAAACAGAAAACAATCACATGGAACACCGTTTTCATAAATCTCGGCTTGTGTTCTCATTTTAAAAAGACCATTTCTTAAACACCCTGAGAAAAATTCCAATGTCCTGTTCCTGGTGAGCTGTTTTAGAACAGCCCCGTGAGCTACGCATGTGGTCCTCGCAGTCCATTTGATGCCACTGGGCACCACATTGATAACCCCTGAATTAGGCACAAGTTAAATTACAATTTAGTAAAATTTAAAATGACTCTCTCGGAGACATGTTTTTCCCACAAAATGCTAACACTATCAGTGACTCATATTCTTGTCAACACCCAAAAAATGCGGAAAATTGGCAGAAAATACTATTGCTTTCTTTTAGCATTGTTTCTTTTATTCACAGAATATGTTTATTAGTAAAACCACTTATTGTGGCTGACATTTTTTTTTTACTATTTATGACATTGGATTGACATTCATTCATTCATTCATTCATTCATTCATTCATTCATTCGTAGGTTTTGAAGTGTCAATGTTTTGCTCCCCTATGATGACACTTTCAACAGCATGGTCATTTGCATTACGTTCATCTCCATGTAAATGAGAATTAGTGTACTTATGGAAATGACCCTTGAGTTTTCTTTTTCATTCTTTTTCACAACCACATTTCATTTGTGGAATTTGTATAAAGACCTACCTGCACCTGTGCATTTCTGAACTAGCACCATGCAGTGGTTTCTGACTAAATATTAATGCTGAAGAGAAAAGTGCCAAATTCAAGGCCTCAGGCCAAGTCCGCCTCGGCACATCACTTCCTACTGCCGACAATAGACTTCATGCTTCTTTGATGGTGAGATATTGCAGGCATTTTTGTTGTTCCCCCTTTTAAAATACATGTATTAATATAATAAGAATAGCACAATTTTACTGACCTCCAATTACAGAACCAGTAATTCATCAAATTAATTTACAACACAACACATTCATGGTCTATATTGTTCGCGTCAGGCCCAAACCTCAAATGTCACAATATGGAGAATTCAATCTTTTTTCCACAAATCTATATTACTGGTCAGTCAACATGTGTGAGTGTTGTTGACAAATCATTGATCGATTGTTTTAAACAGCTTCTTCCCCCAAGCCATTAACTCTTTGAACTCTTTCAACAGTAGCCAAAATGGAACTGTATAGTGCCACTTAGCAGGTTTTTTTGACGACGATACTAGTGCAGCGTGTTCTACCGGAAACAAATTCCTTGTGTGTTCTACATACTTGGCAATAAAGATGATTCTGATTCTGATTCTGATCGATGACCCGTGTGCCCTTTTTGTCTCCGTCTGTTCTCGTCGTCCGAGTCCCTTGAGTTGAACCAATCACGTCTATTGACCTTTTGTGTCTTGTCTTCTAGTTTTTCGTTGTCCCGTCACTTAGTTTGCATTTAGTTCGCTGAGGTCTGCCCGTTTTTGTTTGGATCATTATGTGTTTGTGTGCAGCGGTCATGTTTTGTTTCCCTCATCGGTTTTTGTTATTTTTGTTTCCTGTGGATTTCAGGATTTTGTTTGTGTACTTCAGTTTGTTTTTACCATGTACAGTGTACTGCAAGTATTTTGCTCAGTTCATCCAGCTCCTCTTGCATTCCTGTTTTTTAGCGTCCTCATCTAACATTATGCAAAAGGTGACACAAATGAAAATATGGAAAATGTCATGACAAAGTGGTATTATCCAGATAATGTACATTATTATAAAAGGGCTGATTAATTATTACAAAAGTTGAAATGCTTACTCACATACTTTGCAAAAAATATTGTTATGTGTTATAATAACACACTGGCATTTAAAAATAGGCACTGCATTACTTTAGAAAGATCTAAAGCCTATGGTGTGACACCAAAGGCCGAGACTCCAAATGGCCAAAAATATACATCAAAAGGAAACTAAACATACCCCAAACTTGAAAGAAGATACACATACTATATGATACAATGAAAAAAAAACCACTCTAAATATTGTCTAAATATGGTACATTACAGTTGCTCAACCCAGCTAGTGGATTAATGCGGAAATGGACGGACCCCTTCCCCCCCCCCCCCCCCCCCCCAAAAAAAAAAAAAAACAAAACAAAACAAAGAACAAACAGCCATAAGCCCTAAATTTGAATTAGACTCAGAGCCTTAAGACATAAATTGGCGTTGAAATGCTTGTTTGACAGACTTTATGGGTTTTGTGATTTGCTCAGTTTGCTGTGACAAAGTCATATAGGCTTTGTGCCAGACATGCCTCAAGTGCCGGGGGAATCAATATATAGAAGGACACAAGGACGTGTGACGACAAAATTCTTCGACCCTGCTGAAAAAGCATATTCCTCTGGGCTGTCTTGATCCCTTGCTCTGCTGGCTTCAGAGTATAACCTATCCAAGGTAATGCTCTTGAATTATAGTATCCACTGACAGTGCCGGAACTCTGTAATTTGGTCATTTGCATGTAAATTGTGTGTTTGTGACACCATCACAGTCTGTTGTGATGCAGCACGGCTTTCTATGCCCGACAATGTTGGACTTCCACACGAGAATGACCGAAGCTGTGGGAAGACGTTAGAAGAGCCAAGAGCCAGTCGAGAATGAGTATAAATAGAGAAGCAGGGGGCACTCAACCATGCAGCGATGAGGACAGACATTAATGGTAGCTGTTTAGGGTCGGCGGCGGCATCTTTCCCTCAATATCAGTGGGAAAATGCAACAGATCGCCTGAGGCAAACAAGAAGAGGCTTATTGCTAACGCCACAGTTTCATTGTCATAGGAAAACGATGGAACATGCCTTGCAGAAGGCGAGGGACCACAATAGACTGTGGGTAATGTCATAATAGTGGCACGGTAATCCAAATATAGCTTCATGAAGCTGATGCAAGTTGATGAATATTCAGCTTTGGCTTGAGTGCAAAAACAGACCATAAACTACAGTTGCTGTAGCCTGCAAGTCTCTGAGGGGAAACAAGAGAAGTACTTTGTTTATAAAGGTCAACAAGTTGGCCAAAAATCCTGCTCGTTCTGAAGTAATTCATTACCTTTGTAAATATCAAGGTTACAATGTCCCTTGACAATGATGGCCCATTTTGAGTCGGAGAAAATAAAACATTGGGTGTTGTCCCTGTCACCATCCTAAAACTTTGAACACTACATTTTTTTTTAGCCCTGCATCGTTTCTTTTGTATTCCAGGCAGCTCCAACTCTCACTCTCCTCACCTCTTTTGGCACATTAAATAAAGTGGTGCCAGCAAAATAAGTCAAAACTTCAAAGCATCTCCACAAAGCAATAAATAACCTTTCAGAAGCTGAATCCCGTTCTTTTATGCATTCCATGGCTATTTGTAAGATTTCACCGTCATCATAATTTCTCTGACCCAATAAAAATAAGTGTGGAACAACAATCACACAGGCATCACACATTCAGGAATATCCAGTGATTTCTCAAGATGTTTAAATACAAATGAAATGAGTTACTATTTTGTTTGTGTTTTTCTCAGACTTGACAGCAAAAAAAAAAAAAAAAGAAATGCAAGTGACGTATGGTGGCAGTGAACTCAATTCAACTCACTCCACAAGCTGCAGCTAAGCTGATAATGCACAATTCTTCTTCAAAAAACAATGCCACATGCGTTTTACTACCATATGACATTCATTGTCATATGGTAGTAAAACACATTGTCTCTTTAATCGAAACACTTTAACTCTGCCTTACAAAAGCCCACTTAGCTTAATGCTAACAAATAACGCAAGACACCAAAAACATGGGCTGATCGATGATAATAATAATAATAATAATAATAATAATAATAATAATAATAATAATAATAATAATAAATTTCATTTATAAGCGCCTTTCAAATTTCTATATGGCAGTGTCATAATGCTTTAAACTTTTTAAAGGTTGGAGTTGGCAGTTTTCCAGTTACGAGCAAGATTTATATGTATTGTCACCATTCATTTATGTATGGCAAGATGAATTCTGATGCATGTTTTATAAGTTATGTGTGTTATCACAAAATAAATTAAAGTAGCATCTCAATGCAGCTGTGTATGTTCAAAAGTATTGGGTTAACAATAGTTTGATTTGGATGACCAGTCATTTTGACAGAGTAAAATAGTAAGGCGCAGACACACCCCAGGAATGGGATTTGGCAAGGAAAAAAAAAAGAAAAAGCAAAGCCAATTTCCATGATATTTTTAAGTGCTTACATTTGAGCAATGGTGGGCCGTCAGAGCCAGCAAGGCCTTCTCTGCTGGCCTAACATCATCAGACATCATTATGATAATTATAATAAAAGTCA
The DNA here is from genome assembly GCF_051943395.1 of Hippocampus bargibanti. Taxonomy (NCBI): domain Eukaryota; kingdom Metazoa; phylum Chordata; class Actinopteri; order Syngnathiformes; family Syngnathidae; genus Hippocampus; species Hippocampus bargibanti. Next base: position 22,597,010 of record NC_142738.1, on the reverse strand, counting down.
ATTTCATTAAAAAAGTATTATTTTCTAAATATATATATATATATATATATATATATATATATATATATATATATATATATATATATATATATATATATATAATTATTCTACATACTGTTTTCTTGGTGTTATATTATATCCATTTGGTTATGCTCCTTTCAGTGTTGTAGTATTAGGTCAGAGTTTTTATTCCAATCAGAATTCAGCTAGCTTGTGTCGCCAGGCTGTGTATGAAATCTGACCGACGCCTTCAGAATCAACAGTGAGGGCGTCTGTGCGCTGTACATGAACGGGCACATGTAGTTGATATATACAGTAAAGTCTCGTTATATCGATATCGGTTATATCGATAGTACCGCTTATTACGATACTATTTCTATGAACGCAAGGAGAAAATTACATGCGCGCAGGGTCGGATATATCGATAGTCCCGGTTATATCGATATTTTTTCGGACTCCAGAGAATATCGATATAACGAGACTTTACTGTAGTTGCGATAGCCAATCAGATCACGAGTTGGCACAGTAAGGCCAGCTAGAGGGCCTCGCGTTGAACATGACATGTACGCGTCCTGTGATTGGATACTCACTTTACCTCAGCCCTCAGCGGAGGCAGCGCTATGCAAATCAACCAAGCTACAACAGATCAGACCCGGAAACTTTAGCAGAAAAAACAAGTACAGTAAAGTCTCGTTATATCGATATTCAAGGGAGTGCGAAAAAATATCGATATAACCGGGACTATCGATATATCCGACCCTGTTTGCATGTAATTTTCTCAGTGCGTGCATAGAAATAGTATCGATATAACCGGGACTATCGATATATCCGATATCGATATAACGAGACTTTACTGTATATCTATTCACTTTTTTTAACCCACAATGGCTGAAGGCGAGGACAACTCGCTGTCGCATGTAGACCTATTCTCAAGAACAAATGAAAGAGATTTGTTTACTTTTATTGTCAACAAATAGTTCATTTTGGAAACGTCTTGTTGTTTTTCTTATATTAAACTGACATTTTGTAATTTAGCGTAAAATCTTGTTAAAGATTGCATATTCTTGGTGGACTTAATAAAACTTTGTGGACAAATGATTTTAAATTTCCTTTTATTTTTAAGTGTTTGCAGTATCACGTATAGGGACAAGTTGTAATTGCTGATGCAGATTTATTGATGTGTAATTGCTCCGGAAAATAGCCTGTGTTGTAGACGATTAAGGTGATGCCACACCCAGTACTGCGTGCGTGTGCTTTTGTAAATGATATCTCCAGCCGTTGTGTCATAAATTATGGTATTACGAGGGATATTTGTTCAAGTCGGACTAAGTAGGACTTCACTGAAGGCCTAGGTGTGAAATGCACGGGCCGCCACTGCATTTAAGTGACGTTTTCGTTACAGCTTCAGATAAAGCATTGAAGCATCAGTTCGGGCCACTTATGTTCCGTATTTTCGCTCTCTTTTTCTTATTGTTTAGTGTTTTGCTCAAATTGTACCGGTCTTAATTTTGAATTAGGCAATTTGACCCACATTGCATAACAAAGCTAGTAATTCCCCACCACCCGAAAATCTGATTGGATCAGCTCAATGTTCAGTGGGCCTCACCAAGAGTGAAAGCACTGGCTAATTCTCCTGTAGAGGTCAAAGCGGTGGTGGTTTGAGACACACTTGGTGCGTTGTGAAGCCTTTTTCCATATACAATACTGAAGTCTTCTGACTTCCCCCAATTGCCAAGTGAAGCACATACATGTTGTCACGCTTTACTGACTTGTCTCAAAAAGGAAGTCAGCCAGACTCTCTCCCAGGCAGACCCAGCTATTATGACACACCTGCAAGGCAAGTCTAGAGTTTTACCAAAACCTAGCGTTACCTTAAACAAAAGAAAACCAAGAAGTATAGTGACGCATTTCCTAACCTAAATAGTTGTGGCAACTATTAAGGCGCCTTGTGCACAAAGACCAAATGTCGACCCATTCAACAAGTCTGTATTCAAGAAGGTAACACTGTGTCATTTTCAGCTTTCAATATCCTTCTGTATATGGTCACATCTGTTTGTCCTCCACAAATATATCCTGTACACCGTACAAATATTCTTTGGCTGGAAGGAGGTGCTAAACCCTTTGGTACGATCTAAAGAAACAAAATACGTACGTTTTATTGGAAGACGATTGTATTTTTACATTACCAAAGGTGCCATTGTAAACAAAATGTTTCTTTAAAAAAGGCAATCACCACTCTTTTCTGCTTTCCTCTTTTGCAGGTCTTTTTGGGGGGGCTGGGGCTGGCTCGTGTAGTATCATTTATCTTTAAAAGAGGAAAAGAATGTTTTATTGAACACCTGGGGTGTGAAAAGTGGCAAGTATAGCTGGTTGACAAATAACTATAAGGGCATGTCACATTTCATTGAGTGACATTGGGTTTGTCCTGTCAATGGCTGTTTTCCAGACATTTATATCAAAAAATGTTATGAGTATTGAATACCGTTTGATATGTAAATAATTGGGATACATCATAATTACACCATTAACTAAACAAATTAGTTGCTTGCAAAGACTTGTTATTTATTGAATTTGAATTGTTCAATCAAGGCATGGTTCTACATTTCTAACAGCAGTATGCCATGTTTCCCCAGTATGACAGTGATCCAAAAAGACATGCTTCAATTAATTTGATGTTTGTTAATATTTTTTTTCTTTCCTTCAGTTAAAATTTTAAATAGCGGGGAAAACAGTTGTTTGTTGTGTGTGGGGTGCTTTCTTGGAAGTAAAGGGATGGACTGTATGAGGGGGGTGGCAGAATAAAAATAAGCTCAGGAAAAAATAGGACAAAAGTTGAAGAATAAGAAAGAAAATGACAGGTAAAGCAACAATGCCAAATAACTTCCAGATGATGTACAGTACATAGTAATGGCATCACATTATAGCCAAAATAATCAAAAGAAACGAATCTTTTTTTATGTGTTTTCCTTATTGACCAAACCAAGAAATATGGAATCAAGGAAGGAGATCAAATATCAGAAGGCCTCTTCAAACCGAGTTGGGGTTTTTACATACGTCACTGCCTCACTTTCCAGGCGACACTACCTCACTTTACATACAGAAATTACATGTATTGTCTGTTGTCAATTGTATGTCTTTTTAGCCACGTTATAAGTGCTCCGATTGTTTTGCACGCTGGGTCCGAGAGGACATTAATTTCATCTGTGCTGTATGTCATGCATATTAGCATATTTGACAATAAAGCTGACTTTGACTTGACTTTGACTTTGGAGGAAGAGGATTCTCCTTCTTGCTATTTTTCCCAAAATTCTGTTGGGTATTTAATGCCTTGGTTTGTAGTCTAATGTTAGCTCCATATGAGAACCCCTGATATAAACTCTGGTGTGATTTGGGGTCATTGACAACCACTGTTAGTTTTGTTATTTTAGCAGTGCAACGAAGACTACGAATGGCTGTCAGACAATCTAATTGAAAAGTTCCATCGTTCTTTTGAGAAACTTTACTCTGCTCCTTGAACACTGTTGCAGAGCCCTTGAGCAAGGCATTGGAATGCAGAACACCATTTTAGATTCAGCATGCGTGGAGTGTGGCAAACTCTATGTTCAATATTAACATTTGCTTCGTATGCAGTAATTTAATTGAAAGTTGTTTCCCCATGTTTAACATTAACAACATAGATTTGAACAACTGATTCCCCAGCAGACTCAACAGACACATCAGCAACACTATCAACTGTTCCAATGTGTGATCGGGCCAACATCCTGAAGGTAAAACCAAGGCCATGAATGTGTCCCTCTGGAACAGACAAACAAAATTAATGTTGTGGCAACTATTTACAGACGCTTTGGTGACTTTGAGCGTGCTGGTCATGTTCTGTGGAACTGAAAGTCAAGCCACACATTGACCCCAGCCATGTTGTGCTTTTACAACCTCGAGACTTGCCCTACAGCAGGCATAGATACTTTTCACTTTTTCCCTCCACATGATGTTGCATGTGTCACAAGCCCAGTTTAGTAATTCGTGGATTCCCATTTTAATTAGGAATTGGAAGATAGTTACCCTCAGAGTAATCCTTCTGGCTCGAGAGATGTCAGCATGTTGCTTTTCATAGATTTAAGGATGCTCAGGAACAGCGCCCTTTTCAGTAGTGGGGCACCCCTTTATGCATTCCAGGTGTTCTCATAATTCACAGGGCCCCAAATATCAAAAGGATGAACATTCCTAAAATTCAGAGGCACACCAGCAGATGAGGGTGTAGATATATGGCCTGCTGATGTTCAGTACAAGGGGGAGTGCAGCATGGGTGAGAAGGGACAAAGAGCCACTTCAAAGAACAGGAAGTATTGCTTTTGTTCTCCCCGATGCTTCCTCAGAGGAATATTCACAATTCTCACATGCTCGGTTCTTTTGACAACTGCAGTGTTCAATCACTGCTTTGCACACGTTCAATATGATTCGTTTTTTTAATCCAGGATGACAAAAGCACCAGGCAGCTAACACTGTGCCCCTTTTAAGATGTGTCTGTCTTCCTCTAACATACATAATTATCTAAGACAATCTTTAGCTTTTCATTTCTCATGATTTCAAAGGTAACCCTGTGTGGATTGCATCCAATGTTCTTTTATTGCACATGGGGACACTATCTCCCCATCCACACTTCAAATGCCACATCCCTCTATTGTAGCTGGTGACATTGATTCTAAATACAGTGAGACCTCGGTTTACCAACCCCTTGGCTTACAAACTTTTTGGTTTACGAATGTTACATTTATGAAAATTTTACCTTGGCATACAAACTATTTTTCGGGATACACACGGAGCTGCCACAATGAGTGATGTGTCGTTCGCGAACGAGCCCGTTCTCCTAACAAGAAAATGGTGGCCTCTGTTTTTGTCCTCTATTCCCTGCCCCCAGTCTTCGGTTAAAGCCACGTGATTGGTCAAGAACCCAGCAGTGGAGGGGGGGGGGGTAAACATTAAGGAGACAGGCAAGCAGAGAGAGAGTGAGAAAACACACACACGAAAGGGAGATGACAGAGCTTGAAATGTGAGAGTGTGAGAATAGTGAGAAAATGGATAGAAAACAGTTAAAATATCCCGTCAATCAGGCTCCACAAATAACCCGCACAAGTCATCTGTACACTTGATGCAAAAAGCTATCAACCCAGCTAAACAGATCACAATTGATGAAGAACTAGATACAATTATCACAGCGAAAGAACCTACAAGGGATCATTCCTCAAGATGGTGAAAGATGCCTATGTTCCTCATCACGTCTTTAATGCTGAGGAAACCGGACACTCCATTCCATCAAGCCATTAACGACCATCCCAAAGGTAAATAAAATGACTTTATCGTGCAGTACAGTTTATTTCCTCCGCACCCTGCCCACCACCTTTTCCAGCTACTCCCCTCAGGCAGGCGCTACCGATCCATGCGCACCAAATCCAGCAGACATTTAAACAGCTTCTTCCCCCAAGCCATTAACTCTTTGAACTCTTTCAACAGTAGCCAAAATGGAACTTTATAGTGCCACTTTGCAGTTTTTTTGACGACGAAACTAGTGCAGCGTGTTCTACCGGAAACAAATTCCTTGTGTGTTCTACATACTTGGCAATAAAGATGATTCTGATTCTGATTCTGATTTCTGTAATCATAATACTGTAGCACATTTATTATACATAAAATAATGTATATTTTGTGTAGTTTTAAGGCTTAGAACATTAGAAAGTAGAAAATTATGTTTTATGGGGACCTGGGAACGGATTATTCTCATTTTAATGGTTTCGTACGGGAAATTAATTTTCGGGATACACACTTTTCGCCTTACACACTCTGTCTGGGAACCAATTAAGTTCGTAAGCCAAGATCCCACTGTAGATAGCAAAATTATTATGGACATGAACACCTTGCTTGTTCTTCAGCTCTGTCAAGCATTTCTTTCTGCAAGTAAGACGCAGAACAGATACAGAAATAAACATGATAGAAATTCCATTTTCCTTGAAATGTCCCCTTAGTTGTCATCATTAAAGGGACGATCCTGTTCCAATTCTGGTTGTTATATCCAGGAACTAGGACGATGCAAAAGGCACTGTTTGATCTCTTTCACTGCTTTCACCAAGATGTAGCCTGCCAATTTGGTCAGGCAGTGAAAAAAGCAAAACATGCATATTTTAGATTGGATTTACCTTTATTAGACTTGCAGTGGAGAAATTTACATTTCACAGCAGCTATGAAAAGAAGATGAAGTTACTGAAAGAAGTAGAAAAACAATGAGCTGCTGGAAAGGCAGTCACTCTCGCGGCGCCATCTTGAACTCAAAAGAACAAGTCACATAAATAATATGATAATACAAAGACAGAGTCATTCATTGTTAAGCACTTTCTGTACCCTCTTCGTTACATGAAGCAGTTTTAGATGAAAGAGGAGAGAATCAAAGCATCCTTTTCACCAGTGGATCATGGATTGGATTGGATTGGATTTGCCTTTAATATATAATAATAATAATAATAATAATAATAATAATAATAATATATAATAATAATAATAAATTCCATTTATAAGCGCCTTTCAAAACTCTCAAGGACACTTTACAGTCACAGGATACTTTTCCTGTGGGTGAGCAGCAGCAGCCACACACGCCAGCGTTCACTCAACCCAGAAATAAAGTAAAATCGCCTGCTAGATCTTTTACAAATAATATACAGTATGAACGCCTACACTCAACTCAATAATGTATAATCAGTGCAGTTTTGGTGTCATGATGACAAAAGAAATGTTAAATAATTTCATTTTTTCTCGATTTTGGATAGGAGAAAGGTGCGCATTTCTCCCCATCCAAAACAGTAGAGTTGGGCAACCACTAATTGTCTCTGAGAAGGTGACTGCCACCACCTGGGAATGGCCAATTGCCACTGGGATTGGATTGGCCAGAAGCTCATGTGAACCGCCTTTAAAACCAGACAGAGGAAGTCCCCTCAGAGAGGAAGAAGAGGGAGACAGGACAGCCTGGAGAGCAGTGTTACCTGTGGTCTGCCAAAAACCGACATCCATTGCAACCTCAAAAAAAAAACCTCAAAATATTCTTCCTGGATCTGGCTGAGTGAACTTTTATCATCTTTCCACCTGCTTGCTGTCTCGCCGCATAACACATGGAGAAAAAAAAATACATTCTATTTAATAACAAACAATAAAATACTGAATAAATATTGAAGACAGAAGAAAGCAAAAAATCTGTAAAAATAAAGTGAATAGTCTTCTCCTTTCTCCTCCATTCTAAAGAGTAAGACCAGCAACAGAAAAGGCTCAATCCCCTCTGAGGGACTTAACTGCCAGTTACTTGTAATATTTGACATTAAATAGCACCTGCATTCAATATATTGTTGTTTATCTATTTATGGCTCGTGGTGAAGCCTTGCTTGAACTGTTTTTGTTGAATCTTCTATATTATATTATATAATAAAACATTATATATAATAATATATTATATTATATCATAATAATAATAATAAGATATTATAATATAATAATATATAATTATATAATATAATATAATGTAATAATATATAATATATAATATAATAATATATATTATATTATATATCTATATGTGTAGACAGCCATTGTTAAGAGCTGCGAAAGGGCAAATGCCCCATTCTGGACCAGGATGCTTGCCCTGACGTGACATAGAGAAGGCATAAATAGAGGCGGCCCACATATCATTGTGCTAGACAGAATGTGGCATCTGCTGTGCAAAGTGTCTGAGAACCTCCGAAGGCTTCTACATTTCTCTCCCCCTCCCCCCTCACACCTTTTATTCGTCTCAGTGATCTTCCACCCCACCCCTACCCCCTTTCCCCCCATTTGTCTCTTTTTGTTGTCCTCAAACTTCCTTTTCTCTCTCCTTCGCATTCCATTCTTCAGCATGCTTCTAATTCGCCCTTCGTCCTCCCCCTTCACACTCACTGCCACACATCTGTTGCCATGTGTTGAGTGTTGTGGAAGAGACCCAATTCTTTTGGAGGCAACGAGTTCTTGTTTCAAAACATACATAATCGGAGAGGCAAGAAAGATGAATAGGAATGAAGGGAATGAGGTGAGGGGGTAGTTGAAAAGATGATATTGGGCTCTCTCCAATCCTGATTTCTTATTTACATTTGTTAACAAATTTTTCCTCAGGGAGCTACCCGTGCATGCAAAGACAAATTAATCCTTTGGGATTAAGCACTGTATTTGCGAGGGAATTTTGAAAAGGATTGCCTCACTGTCGGAGATATAAACAGTCATTGTGATTCCCTGCAGGTTATTCCTCAACCCAAGCCCATGCTAAAGATTTCATGATGCAATTCTCTGCTCTCGCTCATACAGTGCAAAGTCAGGTTAACCTTTCTTTTTTTACTTTGTCTTGTAATACTTCACTCAGCAGCATGACCTATTGCATTCATACCATACAGCGATACATAGGAATGGATCGGTTCCGGCGTCCATCCATTTGCAATGTATATTGGTATTTTTTGTTTTCCCACAAGCACACAACTTAATCTCATAATCTGCTTTCACTGTGACGAGTCTTGAATTCATTCAGGGGCACGGGACAAAGAGTGGCATATTGCAAGACGTGCGTGCACACGCACTCACACAAACAGAAACAACAAACACACCCGCCCCCAAACACGCGCGCGCGCACACACGCACGGACACACACACACGCACAAACACACACACACACACACACACACACACACACACACGCACACGCACACGCACACGCACACACACACACACACGCACACACACACACACACACACAGACACAGTCACACAAAACACTGAGTCATGACGCCACCCAAATTAATGAGCCTCTTAACAGTCATTAAATTATTTTTTTTTGTGATGAATCCTTCCTGTTTTCTTCATCTACCCTTTCCTTTCTTCCTATGCTTTTCATAACCCCTCCACCTGCTTTGACAGGTAGATTTTCATTTATGTTTGCTGACACAGCACCATGTTCGCCCTCTGGCAGGCCAATCATTGCTTTGCGAGTTGACAGTGGAGATTCGCAGGCGGATAGAGCGTGAGAGGGGAAAGGCTGCAAGAAGATTGCAGCCTGTCCAACTGTCAATCGGAGAAACGCTGCGGGTCCTCTTTTCATCCTATTGTTTGCTTGCAGACTGCTTTCCCGGTTTTGAAGATGAAATTCTATCTCGATCCTTTCACTCTGTGCCTCCTCTACTTCCACCATCCAATCCTTTTGCTGAAGCTGTTTTCTCCTTATTCCCCTTCAAAGCTATTCTGTTTTTCCTCTATTTTTCTTTTTCCCTTGTGTTTTCTCCTGCATGAGGTGATAGCAACAACACATAACACAAAGATTCTCCTTTTTTGCAGGGAAACGTTGTTCGAGTGAACATTGAGTAAATGTCACCCACCTTCAAATCTGTAATTGCCTCAGTGATGGAGCCAAATGCATTTGCAGTCACTCATCTTCCTTCAGGTCCTTTCTCGCTCTGTGCTTGGGAGAGAAATCAGGCATATGTTGGCAAATTTTGACAGGCAGGTGCAGTGTTACCTCCAGTTCATTGTTCGATTTCAGGCCATCGGACAAGGTATGTGATATTCAATGCTGAAACAAAGAGGGTTATGATTTCAAAATCAGGGTGTGGGTCCTTTGGGGATTTCTTTAATTTCTTTTCCAAAGGGATCACAAGTGTTCATTTATTTTTTTTAATGGGTAGGCACTCAATATTTGGAAAGGCCAAACGCAAAAGCCTGCAAGCGCCATATCAATGATCAAATTGAGCTACAACTATAACAGACAGCCTCTCACAAATGTAGTTTGATGGTGCATATCTTAACCCTATAAAACCCAAACAAAGACAGTACACAGTATTGTAAAACCAATTGAAAATAAAGCTTTTAATGCAAATACCAACAAGTACAATTCAGATTTTAATGCAGTTATTAACATATCAATTGAAGCCAATCACAAGCCCATGCATATCATCAAACTCGTCATTCGTCACTCAAGCCCTCAAATGTCTTCGCCAAATATTTCTCGATTAGTTGCTGCTAATACATGTTTGATTGAGCTAGAAGGAGGGAATATTTAGTTTTTTTGATTTTTACTTACTTCAATCTGACGCTGCGAGAGTGGCTACCTTTACAGCATCTCTGGTATTTCGTTTTTCTACTTCTTTCTTTCCTTTCCTCTTCCTTTCATAACTTTGCTGCTGTGTTACTTCAGGGTAGAGTCAATGCTGGCGCTGCTCACCCGCACACAAAAAAATCTTATCCCTTGACTGTAAAGTGTCCTTGAGAGTTTTGAAAGGTGCTTAGAAATGAAATGTATTATTATTATTAGTATTAGTATTAGTATTAGTATTAGTATTAGTATTAGTATTAGTATTAGTATTAGTATTAGTATCGGTACAGGTACATATCAAACCATGCATTTGTGTCTTCTTCTACAATAACTACAGTATACATAAAATAAAGTAATTAACCTATTGGATTGTATTGCTGAGTTTACTTTTTCTAGTTCTGTGTATATAAATCATTCAAGCAATGCAGATGATTCATATTTGATGCAATGTATTTTTTTAGATTTGTAATTCAGTTTTTTAAACATACTTGATGCAACAAAAACATAATTTGGCCACTTAGGAGCCACCTAAAAAAACTTGAGAGCAACGGAAGCAGGAAACAAGTGGCTATCAAAAAAGAGCCAAAATTCCCATCGTGACATCAGTGAGTTTAGTGCTTTTGATCAGATTTTCAGTTTATACCTGGTTTATACCTAGTGGCCTTCTTGATCGCCATCAAGAAGGCCACCAGGACCTTGAGGATCGTGGCGACAAAGAAGATAACGTGCGTTTTAATTCCTTATTTCTCTTTGACAAGGGAAACGGCTATGAGACACACTATTGTTTTATTTACAAATTTCATTTATATAGTATTTCCAAGTTAGTTGCCTGCAATCGTGAGTATCATGAGTCGCAGGCAATGAAGCATGTGCCCCACACGGACTTCAGGGATTCAAAAAGTGACAGACTTGAGTTTTCATGCTGTGAATGTTTCTATCCACAGCACAGTGTCATGATGCCGCACATCAGGGTGCGCAGTGGAATATTGACCACATTTAGGGGGTGCTGAGAGAGAACATGGGGGAAACACTGAATGTCATTAGTGTAAAACATAAATGTCCTGCCTTGTGTCATCAGCCATCCATAATAGCAGGACAGGAGTCCAGCTGTGCGACCATGCGCCTGATAGTTGAAAAGACCAAGATTATGCTTTATTATTATTATTATGGTTTGCATGCTGTAATTGTATTTATTTATTTTTTCCATTTTAACGTGATTAGTTTTACAGAGTTATGAAGGGGTTCGGTTTGAATCTGTGCTGAATCGCAGTGTATCCATCCATTCAACCGTTTTCTGTAAAACATGTCTACATTAGCATCGTGAGTGAGCGAGATCCTATGTCAGATGACTTGGGATGAGAGAAAAGGTGCACAATGTCTTTGAAACACATAGCACAAGTCTATTCTACGGCAGTCCCTTCAATTAATTTCTCTCTTGATGCCAAATACCACAGCAACCATCTGGAGTCCATGCCTCAGTGGGCTCAAACTATCTTGGCTGACCTACACAATATTAGACAGGTGGTTATGATGATCCAGACCAGTAAATTCTACTTAAATTAGATTTTATTTCATCTTAAATCCTAAAGGATCAGAGATAAGATTCCCACTCCAATATTTAATCACTTCCACTAATCATGTACGTTGATCCCCAGAAACTCAATTTTTGCCTTTCTGAGAGAAGAGTCAACCATGAAAGCAACAAAAAAAAACTGCTCGTTGTATAGCACTGCCCTACAATTAGTGGTGAAAGAGAGTTACCCTGATCACAGAGTGGGTAGAAGAGGAAGTTATGATCAAACAAGATATTGTAGGCAGGAATGGTGCAATCGACGCCAATACACTGAAGCAGGACAGAACATGAAAAGGTTCTGCCTTACAAGTTCTACTATAATAAATGAATACTAAATTGCTCATTTCTAAACCTTATAGTTCTCAGCCATAGCCAATTGCCGAAGTAAGGATGTATTGTTTTTAGAGACAATTTTCAAAATAGGTCTGTATGATCATCATCGATTATCATGAACATGCAAACCACAAAAAATGTTGGATAAAAAGATAATTTTCGTAAAGCAAACAAAGAAAGCCAGTGGGTTGTCTGTAAAATTGTGTTGTGCAAACCGCTGCAGACACAACATTTTGACACCTCAGAGAAACATGTTTCTTGATTTTTTTTAGATTATCCAGTACAACACTATGGTTCTCAGTTGTATGTGGATTATTATATATTTTTTAAATCCAACCCCATGACCTCATGATGAAAGTGACAACTTCTTGATTTGGCCTCATGCAGCAGACTGGTTTGAAATACTCACAAAGTGACCCCTGAATTGACTGTTGGAGTAAAAAAACAAATTATATGTATTAATTGACATGTAAGGTTTAATTAAATGCGCACTCTTTCGACAGAATGTCAGTCACGACCTGTGAGCTAACCTCTTGCCAATCAGTTTCATTGCCAAAATCTGTACAAACCGATGAATATAAATATAGACTTTCTTCGCCTTTGCAATTTGCAATTGCAAACAATGACCGTGAGTCGTCACCTTACCGTTTTGGAGGGGTTTGTGTGTCCCAATGATCCTCGGAGCTAAGTTGTCTGGGGCTTTATGCCCCTGGTAGGGTCACCCATGGCAAACAGGTCCTTGGTGAGGGACCAGACAAAGTGTGACTCAAAAGACCCCATATGAAGAAAAACGTAAATGGATCTGGTTTTCCCTTTCCCTCTCACCTGGAGATGGGGCTCATTGGCGAGAGCCTGGTGGCCGGGCCTACACCCATGGGGCCCAGTCGGGCTCAGCCCGAAGAAGAAACGTGGGTCCCCCTTCGGACCCCGAGCTGGTATACGAGGTTGAAAAGTTCAGACTAGACCAGGGCTGGGCTAACTTTTTGACTCGCGGGCCACAATGGGTTCTAAAATTTGACAGAGGGGCCGGGCCAGGAGCATTTGGAGGGAGTGTTTGGGCCGGATATACTAAAGCATTAAAGGACAACCGACGTCTCCGGACAAGTTGTGTCCATAATTTGTCAAATCGCTTCAAATGACTTCTACTGAGTGTATTTTACAAAGATTCCACCGCATATAGCTATATTTTATGTTTTAAGACTCGCGCTGAATATTCCGGAAGTCTTGTTTTTGAGTTGGTGACGAGTCCTCACGTCACATCACTGAAGGAACGCCCCTGACCGAGAAAGGACACAATGTAGCAGTCCTTTGATTATGTCAATGTATTTTGCGGTACTTTGTTTGGTCTGAACACTTCGTGTTGATCCGTCTTGACGGCGAAATTACAAGGAAAACATAAATAACGATGGTGAATCCTTGTGTGTTGTGACAAAAATGTTGAGCCATTTCCACACGGAGCTTTGTCGCCATCTTCTGCCTTTTTTGGGCGTGACACCCCCCGCCCCTGATGCCTCAAAATGACACTGAATAAATTCTTTAATCGGTTGCAAACATGTATGCTTTCCTCTTCAGAACTATTTGAACCATATTCATAACTGGATGAGTAACAAGAAAGCATCTTCTCGGAATCTGAAGCCATTGTTTTGATTCTCGAACAAGGCAAGACGTCTTGGCGTGACACCACGAACTTCCCAAACTGGCCACGTCCGGTTTCGATTTTTTGCAGTTTCAGCACACTTTAAGTCATTTTTATTGGTGTTTTTCATTTGAGTAAAAATATCATACTGCATGTTTTGGGTAATGCTATGAAACATTTTTCTGATGTCAGTTAAGAAAAAAAAAGTGATGTCGGTTGTCCTTTAAATGTAGTGTGTGCAAACCTCATAGCACAGTAAAAACACTACAATCCCATTTGGATTGGATTGGATTTGCCTTTATTCGTCTCGCAGTGGATAATTTTACATTTCACAGCAGCAAAGGGATGAAATTGATGTTTTTTGACTGATTTATTAACAGTCTTTCAAATGTGAAGAATAGCCCTTATCAGTTCATAAATGTTTCTCAAGGAATATGCAAGATATTGCATTTACATACTATTTTGCAGATACTGGGAGGAGGAAATGTAAATAGATTAAAATAACGCACTGTGATTCATCAAGATTGCGTCTGTTTCAATCGAAAGTGGAAAGTTAAAGAAATCAACATTTTTGAAAAATGGAATCACTTTCAACATTCAATACATATTATTACACAACGAAATACTCAAGCTCAATAATATCTACTTGTGTTAAACTCCGCAAAATCATGGATGGATTGTCCTGACCGCGCACTCTACAAACTCGCCACGGACGCCCTCGCTCGCCTTCATGTGCAAACAGTACACGTGTATCGTTGCCAAGCACACAGACATAGGCTACCTACAGTTGAAATTTGCATACTTGGCACAGCAGCCAATCAGAAGCCTTCTTCGTGCTTCGGACTTTCCCAAGAACGCTTGGGAAAGTCTGAAGCAAGGTCCTGCATTTGCATATCTTTTTCCAAAGTAGATGCACAGAATCCCAGCCCCAGAAGAAAGATTCAAAAGAAGCTAACAAAATTTGTGTCGCTACAAAAGGTAAACTTACATTATACTGTGACTGTAAAGTGTACTTGAGAGTTATGAAAGGCGCTCAGTGGCTTGTTGGAGACAATGCAACGCAAACAATGCATTGTGCACCATGACGGCAAACGACAACTGGTGCAAAATCTTCAGCCACTGATATTTACCGTAAATTTAGCAAGGTAGCATTTGTGGTACACTGTAAACCCGGACAGTACTACTGACTCAAAGTCATTGAGGTCAGTCAACTCAAATGCCGATTTTTTGTTTCAAAAACTTAAACGTTTTGAGTTTTCTGAATAGTCATGCGTTTTTAATTTGCAGTAAATCAATACTTTTGAGTTCATGGCTGTCATATACTCATATATTTTGAGTAAACGGCAGAACGCTGCGTGATGACGTCACTGCAGGCGTGGTCTCACCGGGCGCATTTTTACTTCTCGACGGCTGAAGCTTGCGGAGACCCACAAATTCAGGTGAGAACACAAACGACATTATTTAATATTACAAGGACCCAGTGTATCAATGCTGTGGTCGGTGCTCAGAAAAGGGATATTTTGTTGTGCTTTTGATGACAGCAAAATTGGAAAGTCAGTTTGTGGAGCTTGCCGCCTTTCACAAGTTAGCAAAGATGCTAGTTCGTGGTCGTACTTCTGACTGAGGCCTTCTCATCCACTCTTTCAGATGCGTTGTTTTGAGCCCGGGACTTCTCATATGTTAAGCGCTCTTCTGTGGCGATATAGAGTAAAGTCTCGTTATATCGATATTCAAGGGAGTCCGAAAAAATATCGATATAACCGGGCCTATCGATATATCCGACCCTGTTTGCATGTAATTTTCTCCGTGCGTGCATAGAAATAGTATCGATATAACCGGGACTATCGATATATCCGATATCGATATAACGAGACTTTACTGTATATCGCCACAGAAGAGCGGAACAAAGCAACACTCGATAAGTAACTTCAGTTTTACTCTGCTTTGTATACCTGTTTGTGACTGATTTTCTATTAATACTTTGATATGTAAACTTGGATTCCACCAAAATGTCTTTTTTCGTTTCAGGAATAGTTTGTTTTTAGTAAGTTTTACCTTTATTTTTCACCTTGTAACGAGCACATTGAAATGTATTCTCTTGTATTTATTCAAGTTAATGCTTTTCAAAGAATTTATTTTTTTAACAGAACAGCAGAGTATAATTTGTTGTTTTTTTTCTGTTTTGTTGTGTTTATTTCACATCTTCTGCTCAGGGGTTTGTTTATTTGTTGTTTTGGTACGTGGACATGCTGTGCATTTTGGTACTGTTATCATTTGTTTTA
Organism: Hippocampus bargibanti; assembly: GCF_051943395.1. Taxonomy (NCBI): domain Eukaryota; kingdom Metazoa; phylum Chordata; class Actinopteri; order Syngnathiformes; family Syngnathidae; genus Hippocampus; species Hippocampus bargibanti. The sequence goes on along the minus strand of NC_142738.1, from coordinate 22,581,048 downwards.
TCAAAGGTTGTTTTAAACCTTAATAAAAAAATGTGAACTAAAACAGACGTGAGGTGTGTTTTTGTTTTTAGACATAGAAGGCAAATGTAAGTACAGTATACATGAATATATGTTTTCATTGAACATTATAAATTTGAGTTGGTTAAGCTTAAATATGAAACCTAATTTTAATTTAAAAATTAAGAAAACATTTGAGTAAACTGAAAGTACATCTTTTAAGTTCAGGCAAACTCATAACATTTATGTCCAAACAAACTCATAACATTTAAGCTCAATCAAACTCATAACTTTTAAGTTCAGACAAACTCATAAAATTTATTTACACTACTCAAACATTTTGAGTAAACTACGCGAACATTTTGAGTTAACTCTACTCAAACATTTTGAGTAAGCTGTACTCAAAAATTTTGAGTTAACTCTACTCAAATATTTTGAGTTAACTCTACTCAAACATTTTGAGTTACCTGTAGTCAAATATTTTGACGTAATCAGTTCCCATATAAATTTTGAGTACTTTCAACTTGTTGGGTTTTACAGTGTAGGTACAGCCTTAATTTAAAAAAAAAACCTATACTTTGCGACAATGTTTTTTTGTTTTTTTTGCAATTTCACGCCTTTCTTTATGGCCGGGCAGGCACCTTTTCAAAGTTGTCTGCCTTGTTGTCCGCTAACTTTTTCAGACTTTCAGACACTGTTTTTACAATAATTTGGACAGGTTCGGCGGGCCGGATTAAAAAGCCGAATGGGCCATATGTGGCCCGCGGGCCGGGATGGGTGAAGTCGCATGGGTTTCGTCTTGTGATTAACATAAATCTCCTCCAGATTGTTCTCAAATGCAAAACATTGTAGATAACAAAACAGAATTAACAACGTGTGATCGTATAGTGGTTATTTACAGAAAAAGAGAATACAACACAGGTTCAATGTTATTTACATGATGTCCCTGAACGCATCATACGCAGAGACTCGGCAAAACACGCGGTGCGCTTGCAAGGGCGCACAGTTCAACCCGCCACGAACATTCACGGGCAAATGAAACACGACACAACTAAATATTGTACAATAAAAACGAAATGAAACAATTATTACCTGCAACACAGTATGGCAGAAGGGATGGGTGAAGTCGCATGGGTTTCGTATTGTGATTAACTGCGCAATAGAAAAGCACTATGAAGCACATGTGCTTCAAAGTTCCACTCGACAAAACGTGAAGTAAATAATGACACAAAAAGTAATCTGGACTCGAAATGAATAAGGGAACTAAGTAGATAACACTAGACAGTATAAAAGGGGAAACAAAATAAGATATTGTCATGAAAATGCACGTTAATCGAGACCAACAGAAAATTGCGACTCACCATAAATCTCCTCCAGATTGTTCTGGAAACTATGGGCGGGACATGGTGCCACACTGTGCGCCGTTGCGTCACTTCCTTCATAATTTCATAATCTAAGTGCACAACTCCGTTACATATATATATATATATATATATATATATATATATATATATATATATATATATATATATATATGTGACGGGTGTCACAACAGTGACTGTCTTCATCTCCACGATGCTGCCGTATTAATGAAGACGAGACGCGTGGATGTGTCTTTTTATTTCTTTTATTTCTGCAACACAGTATGGCAGAAGGGATGGGTGAAGTCGCATGGGTTTCGTCTTGTGATTAACCTGAATCTCCTCGAGATTGTTCCCAAATGCAAAACATTGTAGATAACAAAACAGAATTAACAACGTGTGATCGTATAGTGGTTATTTACAGGAAAAGAGAATACAACACAAGTTCACTGTTATTTACACACTGTGCGCCGTTGCGTCACTTCCTTCATAATTTAATAATCTAAGCGCACAACTCTGTTACACAACGGTAAGTGGCTTGATCTATGCTGTATTGCCGTATTAGACTGTTTGTTAGGGATTCAATACTTTTCTGTTACTGACTTAAGACGCCAAGTATAACAGAGCTCCGGGTCATCAACTTGTACTAACCGCCAGGGTAGCGAGGGAGAATGACAACAACACCTTACTCTTGACCCAACTTTCATACAATTTATGAATAAAATAAGCGTGGCTCTCTTTGAGTGTGTCACTCGAATCATCTATAAATATGCAAAACAGCACTGACACACCAGCAAATATTTTGTGACTATTTGAAAATCCGCAATACAGCAAGATGAAAGTCGACACAGTGTAATGAAAATCATTCAGCAGTCCACATATTACAAATGTTATAAATCACCTCTGATTGTCAGGCTTGAAATAGATGTGTTGCAGGTGAGAACCATATATTATCATAGTTAAAACACACACACACAAAGAAAAACAATAATTTTACTGACTGATGTGGCAAGGGGCACCATATTCGTGTTAGTGCTTTTTTAAGTCTTGTTTGATGGAGTGCAGTTGTTCTCTGCACATCAACACCACTCTTATAAGAGATAAATACCTTATACATATCTAAACTCAGCATTGCACTATTTGTCAACACAGGATGTTTTATGCTTCTTCTGTACTGCAATGAATGCATTACCTCCGTTTGTGTGGGTTCAGACATCTGCCTACACAGCCAGCACTTATGTGAGTCAGTAAACAAAGTGAGTGTGTTTGCACTCAAATAGTCTCATGACTACAGGTTTTCTCGTTCTGTTTCCTGCCTTTGCGAAGTCATGTGCTTTGCTCGAGCTTGTGTCCGTGCCTTTGGGGTCAATAATAAAACAATAATAGAACCACTCATAGAAGATCAAGGTTATTATCCTGTAATTTACTTAACACACTATTTATCATATACCTCCCACGTTTTTGTCAGCATCAGGTTTCACAAAGGAGAACCGAAAGAAGGAGTCATGAGCCTGGACGACATACCAGAGATGGATTGAACATGTGATGCATGTGAGCCGGATGAGGCTCGACTGGCTACCCAAGTTTGCCACAACTGCAGCTTTGCCTTTTGCTCTTTGCATGCTGATGAACATGCTTCCAGTACACACCACCCATTATCACCCTATAACCAAGAGGTAATGCACGCGAATGGATGTATTTCAGACGCATACTCAGGATTTGGAAGTGGGACCAAAGAGCATCCGCCTCCTTTGAAAGGGATGCCGAACGAACAGTATGGGCATGTGAGGCAAGCAGTGGTTGTAGAAGAGACCGTTGAAATGAATGACCATGAATCCAAGAAAGTCCTACTGCTGCAGGGAGCTGATTTGGTAGCCAAGGGTTCTGAAGGTTTGCCTGTGGACAAGGCTGCTGCAGGGGTAGTAAAGAAGGACAGTGTATCAGTCGTTAGGCTCCGTTGCATGGAGCATGGACAGGAAGGCTCCCTGTACTGTAAACCGGATGAGAAGATCAAATGTGTTGTGTGCGCTATGCAGGGTGAGCACCGCGGACATGAAATTATCACCTTGCATGATGCTTACAACGGGCAAAAGGTGAGTTGTGCACTTTGAATGTGACTATTTATGATGCAATCTATAGCCATGACAGTTGTTCGAGTGAAATCTCATATATATTTCCATAATATTTTACTGCAACAGGCAGTGTCTGATAAAACGGATTGATGATTTCATATAATTCTAAAATAAGGCCCAACAATAAATAAATAAATACATAAATACATACATGAATAAATAAATAAATAAATACATACATAAATAAACAAACAAAGGCTTTGCTTTTAAATCAGCAAGTGTTTTGAACTCATAAGGGCCAGCCAGCTCTTTGTCTCAAAATTATTCACACAAATACAGTATACATCTGTGCACTTTACACATCCACAAATATTCTATGATTTAGACTCACGCGCGCGCGCGCACGCACGCACGCACGTACACACACACACACACACACACACACACACACACACACACACACACACACACACACACACACACACACACACACACACACACACACACGCGCACACACACACACACACACACACACACACACACACACACACACACACACACACACACACTTTGGTTAAAAGTAGCCCAGAACAAATAGCTTACCACTTTAGCAGGAAGAGGAGCAGTGACCAGCATGGAGAAACAGCATTGCCTTCTGGCCTGCGATTGAGCCTCTGACAAACAAAGTAGCTTACATTAGCTGCAGCACTTTAACTTCCACCAGGGCCACATATGGATTGGCGCGAAACAAAGGGGGGTCACTCACAGCCCAAGGCTGTATTATTTATACTAAAACCACTCAATCTTTTTCTGCTCTTTGTGTGTATTCCTGTGAGAGACTTGCAAGACTTGCAGCGGTCGTTCTATGGAGTCCCTTTGGTTTGAGTTTTTGAATTTTCTCCCCTCAAATATGTTCTTCCCCACTTCATACGGCTAAATCAATTATGAAACCATTCCAGGAATTCAAACCTGAATGGAACTCATAATTGGGGGTAACAGATATTTGTCGATACTGAATGTACGAATACAACCAATGAGAATTGATGACAACCTTGCATCTATTGTTTTTCTGAGTATGCTGCAGAATAGGCAGGGTTGTGACCTGCTGGACTGTACACGGGAGATGGAAGAAAAGATCTCAAAGAAGTGGACCAATTCAGAGGTGAGTGAAGCTCTCAATAAACAAAGTGGCAACAAAAAGCACAGAACAAATTCTACTTTTCCCTATAGGCTTGGGGGATTTTCAGTTTGTGAGCCAACTGTCATGTTCTTGCACCATTATTATTATTTTAATTTAAAAAAAAAGCAAGCTTTCATACAAACTATATTCTCCTGCACAAAGCATACTCGACAATATGATAAGCTATATCATGTATGAAAATGATTTGTTCTCTTCGAGTAGTAAAACAAATTCAAAGATGTTCTGTTCTTCGGTCTATTCTTAAACCGAAATATTAATAAGTATTGTGATGCTTTTAGATGCCTAAAGAATTGTTCAAATAAATGTGTCATTGAGTAAGATGATTTGTTTACGCTTACTGGTATATTATTTTTGCATGAGCAAATTTGAATTGTAGCTTGTTATTTGTACATGTATCGATCATGCCTCTCCATTCACAAAAAAAGAACTTGGTTGGATTCAGTTCACGCAGATATTTGTCATAAGACACTTATGTGATGACTAATTTCACTTTTGATGTCATTCTTTCACATTGATGATTAGCAATAATAATTCTGACGTTGGTTTACATAATTGCGGAGCATGCGTCCAACCAGATGTCCTCTCGCGGTGGCTTTGACACTTGTGGACCATAATCAGTTAATTAAATCAAGGATGTCGCGGGATGCGTGTTATGTATTTCAAAGAAGTGTACATACTGCACAAATAACATTCTTAGTGCACAGGGACAATTTACCCCTTATTTAATTATGACTCCGATGTCAGATATTCCTTGTCTATTACTCTTCTCAGACTTACAGTCTCTGGTTTTATATTGATTGTGCTGGAGCTATAAGTTCCCCGTTCTTATTGATATCAATTTAATGACAACAGAAAATAGAGAGAGACATCTCACTAACAGATTTATTGCTGCTTTCAGGGGGATATTGGTTCAGCTTTGGTAACTTATCTGCAGTGCATAGCTGATGTGTGTAGCAATGAATGCAGTTAAAATATTACTGGCATCGATCACTGTAAGCAGACATCGCCAGAGCCTGGCAACCTACCCGGTTTAGCTGGTCTTTCCTCTGTTCGTGACCCAAGTGCCCTTCTGTCATCAACTCTTCGGTCTTAGTGATATAATAATCGTCCTTCGCCCCGGTCTGTCCTCATCTTTTTAAGCGCTTCCATACCAAGTTTACTATATATTTTCCAAATTGTATGGCTAATCTTAAAGCCACATACAATATGGCGGATTGGGTTTTCAGAACGCTAAAACGGGCTTTAATAATTATCTGCAACAAAATTGGCAAGACAAAGGAAGAGAACATTGGTTTTCATTTGAGATTTCCAGAGTTTATTGCACAGATGGAGTCTTGTATTAAAAGGTTAAAATAGCTCCTTAGTTGCCGACTCAAATTAAATATGTCCTTCCTAACTTCCATTTAAGGACGCGAAATGACAGCCAGAATGTAGAAATCTAAATGTCTCCAAATGCAGCAATACTGCAATCAATAGTCACCAAATTGTATGTTCATATATTTACTTACGCTCACATCAACCTATGAAAATGTTAACATAATCGCCTTTGTTTTAGGGACTTTAGGGCGTTGCCCTGAAGGCGGGCCAGTAATCGAGTGGTTAGCATGGCGACTTCACAGTACAGCGGTCGTGAGTTCAAGACCCGATCCGGCATCTCTGAGTGGAGTTGGCATGTTCCACCGGGCCTGCGTGGGTTTCCTCTGACTACTCCGGTTCCCTCCCACTTTCCAAAAACATGCATGGCAGGCTGATTGAACACTTCAAATTGTCCCTAGGTATGAGTGTGAGCGCGGATGATTGTCTTTGTGTGCCCTGCGATTGGTTGGCAAGCAATTTAGGGTGTCCCCAGCCGAGTGCCATAAAATGGCTGGGATTGGCTCCAGCACCCCCTGTGACTCTAATGAGGATAAAGCGGTTTTGAAAATGGATGGATAGATGGAAGGTGTAAAGAGTTTGATGGTTCTCTTTATTTGTAAGTAGGTTTGTTATCAGATCTCCCAGGCAGGTGACGCGCAGAGTTTGATCGTGGCGTGGAGTCGAGCAAGTTGTGCCGTGATGTCCGTCCGACGGCCGGCGTGCCTGTGCGGGTCTTTGCAAGTCTCTTTTAGTCTGTGAGTCCGAGAGGAGTCTGATTCTCTCTGTCCCACGACAGCTGCTTTTATACCATTTTCAAGCGTGTGATATGCGTCAGGGTGAGACGCACATCAAGGAGATCAAGGAATTGAAAGACATTAAAGCTGCGGTGCGCAACGGTGATGCCACAGGTGTTGCCCTCTTAATAGTGGCGCTCACTATAAAGATTGTATCGCTTCACGGGGGAAAGGCTTTGTCCATAAAATACAAAACACTTGCCGTGTCTTGCCACATTACTCAATCCCTGACTTAGAAAAACGTTCTGGCCTCTACATTGCCATATTCATTGCGTACACACCTGTCTCGCAAACCTTATTTCAGTAACGCCGTGATTGGCTGCCGCAGATAAGACTTACTATCAATCTAACCAAAATGACATCACAGTTTCTTTATCTTTTTCAATGTCTTAGTGTCAATACTAACAATAATAATACTAATAATAATACTAGCAATAACTTTGCTGCTGTGAAATGTAAATTTCTCCACTGCGAGACTAATAAAGGCAAATCCAATCCAATCCAATCCAATCCAATACAACATTAGTACGTACTTCACAACTAAGCTATTACAATATAGTAATCCTGGACAGACGGACCGTCCCGTCCCAGGTAAGGAATGTCAAACTCTGGAGATCACCACACTCATCGAATAATATCTTTATTTTACATTTGATTTTGTCGAGAAATTGTGAAAGTAGAAGTTGATGATGCTGCACGCACCGCTCCCCTGCAGTGAATGTCCTTAAATGAAAAAAATCAAGTTGTGCCTTTGCGACATACAGTCTTTCTCTGGCTTATTTGAGTCTGATTACCCATTTCATGTGTTTTACATTTAGTCAGTTAATGATCTAACTGATGTGGCTTCATTTTATCTGAAAAAATTGCAAATAGAGAACAGGCTTTTGTCACCTCACTACTGTAGAGTGTAGCACTTTTTATTGCGGTAATCATTTGTTTAGTCAAGCTTAGGATATATTGCATCGTGATAAGGGGTCACCATTTCGGAAAAAAACACAATTTACCTAAACATGTTAAATCTCATCCTGGGATTTATTTTGCAACTAAAACTTTACCGGCCTTGTGTAATGGACAATGTCAAAGTGAGAGTCAAGGACAGGTATCGCTACCACAGTCTCAGGCTGTCATCCATCACCATGAGCATCTGAATTCCCGCTCTATTAGCCATCTATAGTAGATCCACGTTAACTGGATCTGAAACCAGTGAAAGAAATGAGAACACTGGAGCATTGTTAAGTACCTTCAGAGATTTGACCCAAGTACAGTAGCATATTGGAGAAGGTTAATATGAGTAAGTGGCAGCTGGCGCCGTATCTGAATTTGCGTGTTATTATCATATTGAAATATCAATGTTGCCCCCAGGACTGCTTTTATATTAAATTAATCAGTCATCTGCTGTATAAAGGTGCAATGCACCGGCTGAAACCGGTAGCAATATTATGTGGATTTGTAGCGTGTCCTCTCTGCACTCTCAAATGTCAGCGCCTGCATTATTATGCATGGCAGGCAAGCATCAGAGTGGCGGTTTCTGGTAAGCAAAGGTCTCTGTGTGAGAGAACTCGTAAAAGAGCGAGACAGAAGTTGCAACAGTTGTTGAGTTGTGTTCATGGCTGTCAAAGGTTGAGAAGAAAAAGCGGCGTCCGGATTGACGAAATATCATCATTGATTTTTTTAACCTGGCTTAATTTTCTATTCAAATGACTATTTTACACTTTTCAACATATGCAAAGTTGGTTTCGAATCTCAGTAAATGCAGCCTAGAAAATCCTGTTCACAAAACTGTATGTATTGTGTGCATTAGCCAAATATGTCTTTTCTGCCTCCTAAAACCTTCAAGATCAGCAGACACGTATATGCTTGTCTTCTGGGGAAGAGGCGAGGGAACAACCAGGACATACCGAGGGAAAAAATGATTCCGTTTCTTTTTACATTAGGTGTTTATCGTTTTTTCTCTTGTCTACTTTGTCCTATCTTCTCTCCTCCTACTTTTCTTCTCTTCCTCCTTCTCCCATTGCGTGTCGTAAGTTTGTAGCTCTGCTGCTGCACACAGAATTTTAATTGGGTGACTCGGTATTATTCCCAAAGAAGGTGGCTTGCCTTGCTCTTTGGGTTTCTGTCTAAACCAGTATAACATTGTTGTTTTCTTTCCCTGCTAAGTTTTATACAACTTATTTCAATGTGTTTGCACTGGATGATTATTTTACTAATAGTTTAGTAATTTTAGTAATATGTTAATTATTTGTAAATGTCTCAATAAGCCCGGATACATACAGAGGGTTGTGTCAGGAAGGGCATCCAACGTAAAAGCTTTGCCAAAACAAACATGCGAATCAAACCTCTAAAGATGGAGGACACTGATTTGCTGTGGCGACCCCTTGAAGGGAAAAGCCGAAAGGAAAAGAAGATTTGTAAATGTCTCAATGAAATGGACTCAACACAACTGTTTTGATGTCTATCCCTTTATAAAAGGACATTGACTGTGCAGCAAATGCACAACATGAATCAGTTATGATTCAGTTATCCGTTTGGTCCGTGACATGGCAGAAAAATAAGAAAAAAAGTGATCATTATTTTCCACTGTAAATCCAAGTGTTTAATTTTTATTCAACACAAAGATATTCATTCTGCTTACATGGAAAATGAATAAAAAAATTCTGAGCATTTGCAGAAATGTGTTTAAACAATTAATAGTAGGAAGATTTTTGTGAATAAATTCTAATCAGGTAATTATCAATTAAACTAATAATCATTGCACCTCCTTGTGAACTTTGTATTATCCTGCATTATTTGTAAAAAGTGATCTTCCTATTTTAAATTTCGACTGTATGACAACAATGTATTATTATTATTTTTTTTATTATTATTATTATTATTATTATTATTATTATTATTATTATTATTATTATTATTATTATTATTATTATTATTATTATTATTAGCTCATGCTCCAGGTTAGCCAGCGAGTACTATCAGAAACAGAATAATAATTAAAGAACAGGGAGTCACGGTAACATCAGAGTATTGTCATCAAATGGTGAGTATAGTTTTGCTTTTTGAATGTTGCTGTGCCGATGGCCATTTTGTGTTTGGGAGCCTTTTACTGAGCATCTTCATCTTTATTAAGTTCATAGAGTTGCTTGTTCTGCAGCCACAAGGGGACATAAGACAGTTGTGCCGTTCCCAAGCCCGGATAAATACAGAGCGTTGTGTCAGGAAGGGCATCCGACGTAAAAGCTTGGCCAAAACAAACATGCAAATCAAACTTCTGAAGATGGAGGACACTGATTCGCTGTGGCGACCCCTTGAAGGGAAAAGCCGAAAGGAAACTAATAAGATTATTATTATTATTATTATTATTATTATTATTATTATTATTATTATTATTATTATTATAATCAATGAAAAATAAAGTGAGGGTTGTTTTGTAAATTTGCAAATTTCTCCGCTGTGCGAATATTGAAGGCTTTCTGATTCTGATTCTGATTTTCAGTTGCAGACGCATTGTCACAATTATTGACAAATATTGTATTCCTGAATATTATAGAATCATTGAAAACATTTTATTGCAGAACTATTACAAAATAAGAATGATCAAACCCCAAGTTCCATCTTAAAATATGGAAAAATACAGCATAGCTTGTGTTTTGTTCACACATCACCTCTGTCATGTGTGGATCGGGAACAGTGCAGGATATAAGACCCTATAGCAGGACCAGAACAAAACAGATTTATGCTATGAATATTTGTTGGATACGTTAAAGAATGGGCCAAAAGTGGACTTTGAACCAAGTTGTGCAGTGATGTTAACATGCGCATGTTCTTGTGGCCAAGGGGTGAGGTGAGGCAAACAAAGCAGGAGTACAGAAAAGAAAAGATGGTGCAGAACTCTGAGAGGAATATACAGCACAAGTTGAGATCAAGGAAATAGTGCCTGATTTTCAGCTGGATCTGTGTGACTCTTTGGCAGTCACACCCACACAGATGAGAAGAGGCAGGGCAGCAGACCTGACGAATTAAGCAATCCCCGTGTAAAGGTCAGATGACAAAAGTCTCCATTGTTAACATGTCACAAGCTGCTGGGATGTTGACCGAAAAACACGGTGCCACATCATGTGGTTGAGTGAAAGTTGTACTGTATTGAATTGTTCAGTGCGAGCTCTTTTCGATTTCAGAGTGGCATCAAAGTAACACCCCACCTTTCTATTGATTAAGGAAGTGCTGCATGGATAATGTAAGAAAATGTTTTAGGGTGCGGGGGCATGTCTGCAATCATTGTGCGGCCCGGTGATGCAGTGATGAGCGCGCCGACCTCACAATGTAGAGGGACATGGTTCAAGTCATGCTCCCTTTGTTGAGTTACCATGTTCTCCCCAGCCCAGTGTGGATTTTCTCCTGGTCATCCAGTTTCCTCCCACATTCCAAAAACATGCATGGCTAGGTGTGAGTGTGACTGTAGATTGTTGGAGATCTCTGTGTACCCTGCGATTGGCTGGCAACCGGTTCCGGATGTCCCCCGCCCTATTGCCGGAAGACAGCTGAGAAAGGCTCCAGCATCCCCCACGACCCTTCTGAGGATAAATGGATCGGAAGTTGATTGAATAGACATTTGGCAACGTTAAAAACGACGTCAGATCACAATAAAATTAATCATTTCATCTTCTGAAATGTCCTATAATCGCCTACTAAAGTCAATGGATGTAAATAAATCCCCTCGTCACAATACAATTTTATCTCCCCCAGAAAAGGACGTCTCTCAAATATAGGGTCCGCCTTTATAACTGCTCAAACTCTCCCCTCTCACTTTCTATGAATGTAAAGAAAGAAAGCAGTGAACACAAATCCACCGAACTCTTCTGCGTCCATGAGCCAAGTCACAACAGAAATCCTAGCATGAATCTGATTGGCCTTATTCTCTTATCTGTCATCATCTTACACCTTCTTTCACTCTGACAACCCATTTGTAGGACCTCCTTGACACCCATCGAGCGCTATGGCCTCTCGCAGATTCCCTGTGGCATCAACAGCAGATGGGGCCTTGAAGCTAGATCCCAGCTTTTTTGTGGGAACAGCTATGTGCTCGACTAGCTTGTATTTCGGGAAAGCATTTGCCTGTGAACATGTCAAGCTTGCATGGAAGATGCATCCATGCTCACCAAACTTCATTTGCATTGCAGACAAGTTGAGGTCACAAAATGAAGCCTCGGGAGAGTCTGCTTATAAGGCAGTAAGAGGAAGTGATGCTCGATGAGAGAGAAATTAGAACAAATACAGGCAGAAGGTAGATCATAACGCCACACACTAGTTGCAAGCCACATCTGTCTGTGACACTTTTGTTTTAAAATGGCACGGGGAAATGTAGGCTTTATTTGGGATCGAAAAATAACGGAAATGCACATCTACAGTTTACATCTCAGTCTGCTGATATTTTTACTATGCTTAGAATATCTTGTTTTTTTTTATCCTTTCACCCCCCCTCCTCTACCCCATGCCCTTTCAAATTGCTGCTGTGGACTGCAAATTTCCCCATTGTGGGACAATTAAAGGTTTTCTGATTCAGATTCTGATGTCATGTTTGAAGCATAGCAACCATTAAAGAGGCCAGGTTATTTTTGTACTTCCACCACCCTCTCCTGGCTAATGTATTATGGCTGTTAAATATGAATCAGTCTTGTTTTGGCCACCTATGTTTAAGACTCACAACATATGCCAGATTACTACGATATTAGGGGGAAGTTGATGACATAAACAAAGAAGAAAGATCAAAATACTGTATAAAAACTCGTGATATTGTGAAAAAAAATTAATATTGACTCAGCAGCACATTCTCATTGTATTGTTAGTTCAGAAATGCTGTTTGTCTGATAACACTCATAACTCTTTATCCTGAGCATCCAAGCTCATATAGCACTACAATCATAAATGTAAACACTCATTTATTTATAATGATTAACATATGAACAGTAATCACAATTTCAAACTACCGGATACTCGAAACACGTTTTTTTTGCATTTGTTTTGCATTTGTCCCTGAAGGTTAACTGACAGATTGTAAGGCAGCGAAATGTAATACAGAATGATTGCCATGTGAAGGAATCAAACACAAACCAGATATTTTACCTTTTTGTATGCACAAACATCCAGATTAAATGAAAAAGTAATTAGTTTTGTCTGACAAAAAAACTTTAGTCTGAGATCTACATTTTTATAAGAGGCTCTCGTCAAACATTACATGCAGGTAAACAGGGAACTAATCACAGCACTGTTGTCATAAGGAGTGCACTACTATGGTGCTGATACTACATCTGCACTACTACAAATGTGGCAAACCAAGCCAATCCCCTCAAAGTTGCAATGTGGCTCATTGAATAATGAAAACGAAGCAATGTATTCATGAAATCGCTTCAGTTGTGTGGTAACGGTTTCAGTTGTGCGGTAACAGTTTCATTTTCTTATGTTGTATTCTCACAAAGCAGTCTGCTGCTTCTTATTAGTCACCGCCAAGGCTGGCGCGTTTGACCTCGGGGAACATGCTTTTTTATTTTTGTTATAGTGGAATTATTTATTTATTTGTAAATTGGTCTTTATTTTTATATTTTATACATTAGTAAGGATGCAGTTTTATAGAGAAGTATACTTATCACAATTTTATAGATAAATGATAATATTTGTAGTTACATGGGTAACTAGTGTTTTTTCTTCCTGTGGGGCCATGACAGAAAATATTTGAGGAGAACTGGTTTAGACTAAGATGAAGAATTAAATGTGTGGCACAACTATCAGGAAAAAATATTTGGAAGATGGCATTATCATGTAAAGGTATTTTGTATCATTGAGTACTTTTATTGAATCTCAAAAAAGGGGCACCTGGGCAACTATAGTTTTATTAAATGTAGCATCAAACAAATATCTTTGGGACATCAAAGCGATTGAAACATGAAGATGAACGTTTCTGGTGATGTTAAATATATATTTGATCTAATTGAGTCGGAGTGACGAACATGATGATTCCTCTTGCCACTCAGGACAGGGAGACAGAAACAAGACAACATAGATAAAAGGATGTAAGATACAATTTCAAAGGGAGGGAGCCACCCAAGCAAATGATGCAAATTTACAAGCAGAAATCTTGTAGTTTATTCTTTACATTTGGTTGGGATTATTGTGGTAGTTATTTCTGTATTTGTTTGTTTATTTAAGTAATGTATCATAACTAAAGAGAAAGTGTAGACAAAAGGGCACAAGCCAGTGTCTTATTGTGCCGGTCCCAAGCCCGTATAAATACAGAGGGTTGTGTCAGGAAGGGCATCCGACGTAAAAATTTGCCAAAACCAATATGCGAATCAAACCTATGAATCCCATACCGGATCGGTCGAGGCCCGGGTTAACAACGGCCGTCATTGGTATTGCTGACCTTCAGGGTGCCAGTGGAAAATGGACTACTGTTGGTCGAAGAAGGAAAGGAGGGAGGTGTGCCCGGAGGAAAAGAGAGAGATGGAACGGCAAGAGTATAGAACTAAGAGTAGGAACTTTGAATGTAGGAACAATGACAGGTAAAGGCAGAGAGCTGGTTGACATGATGCAGAGAAGGAAGGTAGACATACTGTGTGTCCAAGAGACCAGGTGGAAAGGGAGCAAGGCTAGAAGCTTAGGGTCAGGGTTTAAGTAGTTCTATCATGGTGAAGACAGAAAGAGAAATGGAGTTGGGGTTATCTTAAAAGAGGAGTTTGTTAGGAATGTCTTAGAAGTAAAAAGAGTATCAGATAGAATGATGAGTCTGAAGCTAGAAATTGAAGGTGTGATATTCAATGTTTGTGGGTATGGCCCACAAGTAGGATGTGAGCTGGCGGAGAAGGAGGAATTTTGGTTGTACTTTGATGAAGTCATACAGAACATCCCGAGAAGTGAGAGGGTTGTAATTGGTGGAGACTTCAATGGACATGTTGGCGTAGGAAACAAAGATGATGAGGAGGTGATGGGTAGGTTTGGACTCCAGATGAGGAACGCTGAAGGACAGATGGTGGTTGACTTTGCTAACAGAATGCAAATGGCTATTGTGAATACTTTCTTTCAGAAGAGACAGGAACATATGGTGACCTACAAGAGTAGAGGCAGAAGTACACAGGTAGACTACATTTTGTGTCAACGGCGCCATCTAAAGGAAATCAGTGACTGCAAAGTAGTGGTTGGTGAGAGTGTAGCCTGACAGCATAGGTTGGTGGTGTGTAGGATGACGCTGGCAGTGAGGAAGATGAAGAAACCAAAGGCTCAAGTGAGGACAAAATGGTGGAAGTTGAAAAAGGAAGAGTTTTGCATGACATTTAGGAAGGAGGTAAGACAAGCACTGGGTGGGCAAGAGGTCCTTCCAGGTGACTGGCAAACTACAGCGAACATAATCAGAGACACAGGTCGGAAAGTACTTGGTGTATCGAGTGGAAGAAAGGTAGATAAGGAGACTTGGTGGAGGAATGGAGAGGTGCAGGAGTGTATACAGAGAAAGAGGTTAGCAAAGAAGACGTGGGACACTGACAGGACGGACGAGAGTAGACAGCAGTACAAGGAGATGCAGCGCACGGTTAAAGTAAAGGTGGCAAAGGCCAAACAAGAGGCCTATGATGACTTGTATGTTCGGCTAGACAGCAAGGAAGGTGAGACTGATCTTTACAGGCTGGCGAGACAGAGAGACAAAGACGGTAAGGACCTGCAGCAGGTTCGGGTAATTAAGGATAGAGATGGCAATGTATTAACAGGTGCCAGTTGTGTGATGGCAAGATGGAAAGAGTACTTTGAAGAATTGATGAATGAGGAAAATGAGAAGGAACAAAGAGTAGAAGACGTGAATGTTGTGGACCAAGACATAGCATGCATTAGCAAGGATGAAGTGAGGAGGGCGCTGAAGAGGATGAAGGGGGGAAAGGCACTCGGGCCTGATGATTTACCAATCGAGGTATGGAAGTGTCTTGGAGAGGTGGCGGTGGTGTTCCTGACCGGGTTATTCAACAAGATCTTAGATGGTGAACAGATGCCTGAAGAATGGAGACAAAGTGTACTCGTGCCCATTTTTAAGAACAAATGAGATATGCAGAGTTGTACTAACTACAGAGGAATAAAGTTGATGAGCCATACAATGAAACTCTGGGAAAGAGTAGTTGAAGCAAGACTAAGAGCAGAAGTGAACATTTGTGAGCAGCAGTATGGCTTCATGCCAAAAAAGAGTATGACAGATGCAGTGTTTGCTTTAAGAATGCTGATAGAGAAGTACAGAGAAGGTCAGAAGGAATTGCATTGTGTCTTTGAAGAGCTGGAGAAAGCGTATGACAGGGTGCCCAGAGAAGAGCTGTGGCATTGCATGAGGAAGTCTGGAGTGACGGAAAAGTATGTCAGAGTGGTGCAAGACATGTATCATGACTGTAAGACAGTTGTGAGGTGTGCTGTCAGTGTGACGGAGGAATTCAAGGTGGAGGTGGGACTCCACCAGGGGTCAGCTCTGAGCCCCTTCTTGTTTGCTATGGTGATGGACAGGCTGACAGATGATGTTAGACATGAATCTCCTTGGACCATGATGTTTGCAGATGACATTGTGATCTGTAGCGAGAACAGGGAACAGGTGGCGGAGAAACTAGAGATGTGGAGATATGCCCTGGAAAGGAGAGGAATGAAGATCAGTCGCAGCAAGACGGAATATATGTGTGTGAATGAGAGGGATCCAAGTGCAAGAGTGATGCTACAGGGGGAAGAGATAAAGAAGGTGGAGGATTTTAAGTACTTGGGGTCAACTGTCCAGAGCAATGGAGAGTGTGGAAAAGAGGTGAAGAAGCGTGTCCAGGCAGGCTGGAGCGGCTGGAGAAAAATGTCAGGTGTGATGTGCGATAGAAGGGTTTCAGCTAGGATGAAAGGAAAAGTGTATAAAACAGTGGTGAGACCAGCCATGATGTTTGGACTGGAGACAGTGCCACTGAAGAAAAGACAGGAAGAAGAGCCGGAGGTAGCAGAGCTGAAATGTTGAGGTTTTCTTTGGGAGTGACCAGGTTGGATAGGATCAGGAATTAGTACATTAGAGGGACAACTCATATTAGAGGCGTTGGAGAGAAAGTCAGAGAGGCCAGACTGAGATGGTTTGGACATGTCCTGAGAAGAGAGAGCGACTATATCGGGAAAAGGATGCTGAGCCTTGAAATGCCAGGCAGGAGATCGAGAGGAAGACCCAAGAGGAGGTTTATGGATGTGGTCAAGGAGGACATGGAGGTACCTGGTGTGAGGGAAGAGGATGCACAAAACCGGGATAGATGGAGGACATTGATTCGCTGTGGCGACCCCTGAGGGGAAAAGCCGAAAGGAATCTGCCAGTGGACCCTCAGCTTCCTGACAGGACGGACACAACAGGTCAGACTGGGAAATATATCATCCACAACACGAACCACGAGCACTGGAGCCCCGCAGGGATGCATTGCTCTTCTCTCTCTACACAAACGACTGCACCTCAACGCACCCAGCTGTCAAATTCATAAAGTTCGCAGACGACACCACGGTCATCGGTCTCATCAAAGACGGCGATGAGTCTGCGTACCGACAACAAGTGGAGCAGCTGGAGCTCTGGTGCAGCCGTCACAACCTGGAGCTGAACACGCTCAAGACAGTTGAGATGATCGTGGACTTCAGGAAACATCCATCACCACAGCTACCCCTCACACTATCCAACTGCCTTGTGTCAACCGTTGAGACCTTCAAGTTTCTGGGAATCACAGTCTCCCAGGACATGAAGTGGGAGGTCAACACCAACTCTATTCTGAAAAAGGCCCAACAGAGAATGTACTTCCTGAGGCTGCTAAAGAAGCATGGCCTGCCACAGGAGGTGCTGCAACATTTCTACACGGCTGTCATCGAATCCATCCTGTGTTCTTCCATCACCGTTTGGTTCGGGGCCGCCACAAAAATGGACAAAATCCGACTTCAACGGACAGTTAGGATGGCGTTAAAAATCATTGGCACCGCCCTACCCACTCTCGAGGACTTGCACACTGCAAGAATCCGAACAAGGGCGCGGAAAATCCTACTGGACCCTCCGCACCCTGCCCACCACCTTTTCCAGCTACTCCCCTCAGGCAGGCGCTACTGATCCATGCGCACCAAATCCAGCAGACATTTAAACAGCTTCTTCCCCCAAGCCATTAACTCTTTGAACTCTTCAACAGTAGCCAAAATGGAACTGTATAGTGCCACTTAGCAGTTTTTTTGACGACGATACTAGTGCAGCGTGTTCTACCGGAAACAAATTCCTTGTGTGTTCTACATACTTGGCAATAAAGATGATTCTGATTCTGATTCTGATTCTGATTCTGATTCTGAAAAGAAGAAGATCATAACTAAAGAGATATAAAGAGGTCTGTATTTGTCTCGTTTCACATTGTGAACATTTTAGTGAATAAACATCCATCCATCCATTCCCCTACCAACCCATCCGTTTGTCCATCCATCCATCCATCCATCCATCCATCCATCCATCCATCCATCCATCCATCCATCCATCCATCCATCCATCCATCCATCTACTCATCCACCCAAATCTATCCATCCATCACTTTGCTGCTGTGAAATGTAAATTTCTCCAATGTGAGACGAATAAAGGCTAATCCAATTCATCCATCCATCCATCCATCCATCCATCCATCCATCCATCCATCCATCCATCCATCCATCCATCCATCCATCATCCATCCATCCATCCAATTTAAAGTGTGAACCCGCTGTTTGTTCAATGATTACCATGACCACGCTATCTCACAAACGTCTCATGACAGCCCGTGTTATTCAATGTTCCAACTTCGTAGTTATCCTAAAACAGGACCAATGGGAATATTTTGTGTGTATATTGACATGCATGTAGATTAATTAGTAAACGGAAATGATTAAAGTGAAACAATTATCAATGTTCCCTTGCCCCGTGAAGTGGTTACCTTGCCTCATTACACTGTTTGACTTATGGTAAAATGTGATTATATCATCTTCTCAAATGTGCTGACCCCTTACCCGCTGAAGTCTCTGAAGCTCTCTGCATGCGGGTGAGTGGATGCTCGCTGGAGATCCATTGCAGTGTTTGTTTTAGCATAAACTAATTGCACTGTGTTGTTTAACCTGGACTAAAAATGTGGCTATGAACATCCTTCATAAGAATGGGATGGGAAAACACACACACACACACACACACACACACACACACACACACACGCACGCACGCACGCACGCACACACACACACACACACACACACACACACACACACACACACACGCACACGCACACCCACACACAGTGAGGAGGCTTGCCGAATGTTCAGTTGGGAGGTCATTCCAAAGAGAGGGACCATTCACAGAAATGGCTCAATCCCTTCTGAGCCTTCGTTTAGTTCCTGGTACTTCTTATAATGTCTGGTCCACGGACATGAGGCGCCAGACTGTATTGTGCCACTTTGCAATTTTGCACAACACTACGAAACAACATCCCGTTATAACTAAAGTTAGTTCGCTGAAGAAGCATCTTGGATAAGAAACGAAACGTCTGACACCTTCAAAAAAGTACAGATGACGGCTGAAGGAACCTTTTCATCGATGGAACACTCCTGTACGACTGAGAGCTTACACAGACAGATGTAAACTGGAAGGTTAAAATATCCCGTCAATCAGGCTCCACAAATAAACCGAAGGTGCTGGAGTCTATCCGTCGTCTTTGTGCAGTAGGCCGGTGACCCCCTGAGCTGGTTCCTCGCCAATCGCAGGGCACACAAAGACACCTTGGGATAATTTAAAGTGTCCAATCAGACTGCCATGCATGTTTATTTACGAATGTGTGAGGAAACCGGAGGATCCGGACAAAACCCACGCAGACCTGGGAAGAACATGCAAACTCCACACAGAGATCGGAGGAGGGATTGAACCCACAACTTTTGCATTGTGAGGTCAAAGTGCTCACCAATGGACCAGCTGGCCGCCCTTGCAAGAATCAACTTGAGCTTGATTTATTGTATATAAAACTCAGAGCAACACTCGAATCAAAAGGAATAAAAAGGTCCACAGTCACACTGTCTTACATTAAAAAAACGTTCCGTATGTTTAGCAACTTCGAAAAACCCACGTCTTCACTCACATGTTGTACGGCCAGTAGAGTGCATGTTTTGGTGGACATTTGGATTCCAAGCAAATCTCCCACCCTCTTCAAATATTTAAAGCAAACCATTCAACGAGAGCTGACACATTAAATTTTCAGCTTGATGGGCCAGATGGCAAGTTGCTGCACACTGGCCAACCCTGATCAGTTCTCTTAAGTGTTGTGTGCTTCCAACGTCTCTGTGGCTGCAAAAGACTGTGTGTCGCTATATTCATTCTTGCTCTAGTCAAGGTCCAGCTTGGCAGTAGAATCAGTGCTGTGTGAGATATTGGAGTCAGCGAAAGAGGCAATCTGGTGCTCTTTAAATCATTGTGCAAAAAGTGCCATTAATTTTGGACTTTGCTGTGTATGTTGATTTTAATAAAAGTATTGAAGTGCCTGTGAAATCAACCAGCAATGCAGAAAAAAAAGGAAATTGTAATGTAATGTTTAATATTTTAAAAGGCAAAACATTGCCTAAGCATCTTGTGAAACATATGGCACCACAGTAGATCCATAAAATGTGTATGCAGAGCCAGACCATTTACCTCATCTTACTTTGCTCACTGATGGCGTGGGTCTGAATGGTAGTTTGTTGTCTATGTACTCTGCGACTGACTGGCGACCACTTCAGGGTGTAAGCCGCCTTTTGCGCAAAGTCAAGTGGGATAGGCTCCATCCACTAGCCCATCCCTGATCCTGACAGGATAAGCTATCTGAACTGTGGAAATGACACTGTTGGGGTAATTCGCCATACAAACATCTCTAAACATCGCTCTGTAATCTTTGTTTACATTTTGGACTTCCTGATACGTCATATCCTGCCTTCCCTTACATGATGTCACATTTAAATTACGTCACATCCTATCGCGTCACACATTGTGCGCCGTATAAATTCTCTCCCTTTCTAGTTCAGCGCTCTCTCTCCTCTGTGCCTTCCTCCTTCGCTGACCTCCCACAATGTCTCCGCTGTCTTCAAGATTAAACCAACTTTCTGTTCTACACCTGGCTTCCTGATGATTTAACCATATTCTGCCGACAACACCCGTAGAAGCAATGAACCAGGAAGAACAACAGTTAATGCAACAACACACATGACTCTCAGGTATCAGTCAAGTGGAAATTTCAGATTCCCAAACGAGGGATGCCCAAGCTTAAGTGTAGGTGGCATTTGCAGTTTTTAGCAAGGAATAATGTATATGAAAAAAGGCACATCTTGTCATTTAAGAAAAAAAAGACTGGACTTCGCAAGAACAACCTTCCTCACTGTTATTTAAATAATTGGCTTGTATTAGACTTTTCTTGAAAATCACTCGAAAAGAACATTCTTCCAATCTCCGTTGTTTCCAATGAAGGTATGTATTTTAAAATCCAACTCTCAGGAGTCCGGCAGCCTAAAGCAAAGGTTTCAAAGAGTTGAATGAGGCAAGCCAGCTACTGTGACTACAATTATTTCAAAAAATAGCTTTGAGGTCATCTATTTTATGTGAAAATTTCTTCTAATTCACTCCATGTATTGTATGCATAATTTTAGGGCAAATTTAGTAGAACATACCCCAATAACCTCTTACAGAGTTGTTTGACTTTCAAGTGACTCATTAACTTAAAATAAAGGTTAATTATTGGATTTTTTCCAATAGTTGTTTTGTCATGTTTATTGACTAATTTTAAAAATAACATTTGAAAATTTCCAACAAGGCTGCTCAAAATAAATTGATGATAGAGATATGAGTGAGTGAGTAGTATTCCTTCTAATCAGAAAATGAGAGTTAATAGATGAAATTCAGAGGCACACCAGCAGTGACCCTCCATCCATCCATCCATCCATCCATCCATCCATCCATCCATCCATCCATCCATTTTCCGTCCCGCTTATTCCTCATTAGGGTTGCGGGGGTCCTGGACCCTTTCCCAGCCGTCTCCGGACACGAGGCGGCGGATAATTCCTTGTGTGTTCTACATACTTGGCAAAAAAGATGATGATGATTCTGATTCTGATACCCTGAATTGGTTGCCAGCCAAGCCAAGCGCAGGGCACACAAAGACATACAACAGTCACTCTCACACTCACCCATAGGGACACTTTGGAGTGTTAAATAGTAGTGACCCTAAATTACATAATTGATGTTGTTTACCTTGTACTTTATTACCATAGCATCTGCACAATAATTTTTAATATCATTCTTACTTTTTATTTTTTTACTTACTTTTTTTTACTTACTACTTACTTTTGCGATGAGAAGGTTTCTTCAGCCGTCATCTGTACAAAAGTTAAGGTTTCGGACGTTTCGCCTCCTATCCAAGAGGCTTCGTCAGCGAACTAAAGTCTGACTGGTCGTATCGGCCCCATTTATATTTCCCTAATGTCCAGACATGGTGGCGCCGGACACAGCTATGATAGGTCCCTACTCTCAGGTTGGGGGGGCAGGGGACCCCTCCCTGTGGCCCCACTGATTGTTCCTACATTCCTGACTAGCGAATGGCCTATTACCCCCACTCCCCCCTGTATCACCTCATCAGCATAACGACCCTCATCAGCATTGCGAAAGTTGCCTAACCTGTTTCAGTAGTGCCAAACTTCCTCCGTCCAACATAACATTAGAAGAGAGGAAGGCGTTAACTACTCTACAAAAAGACAAAAATATTACTATTTTGCCAGCAGACAAGGGCAGATGTACAGTGCTTCTCAACACATTGGATTATGAAGACAAAATAAATAGGTTAATCAGTGATTCTAACACGTATGCGCAACTAAAAAGGGACCCTTCCAATAGATACAAGAAAGAAATGATTGACTGTCTCCAAAAGTTAGAGAAAGGAAAACATATAGACAAACAGATGTACTTTAGATTATACCCGGGAGAAGCCACGCCATGTATCTATGGCCTGCCAAAAATACATAAAGAAGGGTTCCCCCTCAGACCCATTGTTTGTAGCATTGACTCCTCTACATACAATGTAGCCAAATATTTAAAAACTATTTTAGCTCCGTTGGTTGGTAACACAGAATATCACGTAGAGAACACCACAGGGTTTGTAGAGAGGATCAAAGACCTCATATTGGAACCTGAGGAAACTGTGGCATCATACGATGTGACTTCTCTCTTTACATCTGTCCCAACCCCAGCAGCAGTCTCAGTGGTGAGGACGAGGCTGCTGGCGGATGTTTCTCTGCATGAAAGAACCAAACTTAAACCGGATCACATCTGCCAATTATTAGAAATCTGCCTTAATACTACGTATTTTCAATTTCGGGAAAAATTTTATAAACAAATTCATGGTTGTGCTATGGGCTCACCAGTTTTACCCATAGTGGCTAATCTTTACATGGAAGAGATGGAGAAACAGGCCCTCACATCCTTCCCGGGGAAAAAACCTAGACACTGGTTTAGATATGTGGACGATACTTTTGTCATAATTAAGAAACAAGAAATTCAATCCTTCACAGATCACCTCAACTCTGTAGACATCAACATTAAATTTACTCGTGAGGACATTCAAGATAACCAACTAGCCTTCTTGGATTGTAAAGTAATTATAAAAGAGCTAAAAACAGAAGTCTTTAAGAAGGCTACGCACACTGACCAATACTTACTTTTTGACTCTAACCACCCTTTACAACATAAACTAGGAGTTATCAGAACCCTCCAGCATAGGGCTAAACTAATACCAACTAGCACTGAAGGTAGAGAAAAGGAGTCAAAACATATCAGGAGAGCACTCACTAACTGTGGGTACCCTCAGTGGTCATTCAACAAATGTCAGAAAGAAAGAATAGCGAACGAAACCAATAATTCTCAAGATTCAAAAAGGAGAGGAGTAGCAGTACCTTACATTGCAGGAGTTTCTGAAAAATTACAAAGAGTCCTTTGGCAACATAAAATTCCTACTTATTTCAAACCGCTAAACACGTTAAGGCAAAAATTAGTGCATCCAAAAGATAGGCTACCAAAAGAAAAACAAAGTAATGTAGTTTATTCCATACATTGTAAGAATGAAAATTGTAAAGAGCCGTACATTGGGGAGACTCAACAAATTCTCAAAAAAAGACTTTATCAACATCGCAGGGATAATACTAGTGGGCCTCAATCGGCAGTACATTTGCACCTAAAAGCTAGCAACCACTCATTTGACGCCAATGAGGTTAAAATCTTAGCGAAAGAACATAGATGGTTTGAAATGGGGGTAAAAGAAGCGATTCTTATAAAACAACAAAATCCTTCATTAAACCGGTCTGGTGGGGTGAGGTTCAATTTGGACCGTTCATACAATAGCCTGCTTAGGCAAAACAGGTTAGGCAACTTTCGCAATGCTGATGGGGGTCGTTATGCTGATGAGGTGATACCGGGGGGAGTGGGGGTAATAGGCCAGTCGCTAGTCAGGAATGTAGGAACAATCAGTGGGGCCACAGGGAGGGGTCCCCTGCCCCCCCCCCCCCCCCCCCGACCTGAGAGTAGGGACCTATCATAGCTGTGTCCGGCGCCACCATGTCTGGACATTAGGGAAATATAAATGGGGCCGATACGACCAGTCAGACTTTAGTTCGCTGACGAAGCCTCTTGGATAGGAGGCGAAACGTCCGAAACCTTCACTTTTGTACAAATGACGGCTGAAGAAACCTTCTCATCGATGGACCACTCCTGTACGACTGAGAGTCTACACAGACGTACTTACTTTTGCATTTGTCTCTCTGTTTTTTGCAGCATGACTTTGAGGCCAGACCTAGGTAAGGATTTCAGTTTGATCCATGTTCACCTTCTTTGCAGCATGATATGAAAGTGAAGACACTTTGCAGTCAATTCTCCAGGAGCACCACATTGCTTAAAGAGCTGGTTGAAATGATACTGTACTTTATATACTGTATATTTAAAAAAAATCTCAAATGACTGCACACTTGACCTTGAATAAGAAGTTTATTCCCTTTATTAATGACTGAGCAATGCATACCATATTAAGGAAGATATATTAAGACGGGCGGTTAGTTTCTTCCCTTTTTTTGGGGTAGCATGTTGACATCGTGTAACTATCAAAGACAGGTTTTGGGGTGGTGTCATTTTTGATTGGGTGCCGAGTGGGTATGTGATGATGATCACCGTGATCCAAAGGATGCTCAGGGTGTTTCTGTGAATGCTTGGATGCAAGAAAAATTTACTTTATTGATTGATTATTGATTTTTCCCTAATTAAACCAAGAAAAAAACAATTTGTTCAAAATCACATTAAAAACGCATTGATAATAGTTACTTTAAAGGACAACCGACATCACTTTTTTTGTTTCCTAACTGACATCAGAAAAACGTTTTATAGCATCTAAAATAGCCAAAACACACAGGCTGATATTTTTAGTTAAATGCAAAACACCAATGGCTTCAGATTCAGAGAATATGCTTTCTTGTTACACATCCAGTTATGAATATGATTCAAATAGTTCTGAAGAGGAAAGCATACATGTTTGCAAAGAAGTTTTCTGGGTCGTTTTGATGGCTCAAGACTGACGTGTAGTGTCAAAGTAAATGCAGAAGATGGCGGCAGAGCTCCATGTAAGGAATTAATCAGCCCGTTTAATTCCTTACACGGAGCTTTGTTGCCTTCTTCTGCCTCTTTTTGGTGCAACACGAAGTTTTCAGACCAAACAAGTAGAGCAAAATACAATGTGTCCCTTTTTCGGTCAGGGGCGTTCCTTCAGTGACGTAGGGTGAGGACACCAACTCAAAAACAAGACTTCCGGAATATTTAGCACGAGTCTTAAAATGTAAAATATAGCTATATGCGGTGGAATCTTTGTAAAATACGCTCAGTAGAAATCATTTGAAGCCATTTTACAAATTATGGACACAACTTGTCCCGAGACGTCGGTTGTCCTTAAATAAAACAACTATCAAGAGAAGAAATACCATTCCAAAATGGTCTCATTTTCCAGGAATAAAGGTACACAGTTTTTCAGTCCATTTTGATGTCGTGCAATTTTAACAACCATGCACCTCAAGCAGTATTGTAAATACTAATTTGCATAACATGGTATATCACATCGTTGATACAGTTAAATTAACCCATTCACGCCGGGCGTGTTCATGAGAACACAGATAAACTCCTTTAAAAAAATTCAAATAAAATCAAAATATAGTATCAAAT